>NC_048569.1:21559890-21859890 GCF_013265735.2 Oncorhynchus mykiss | reverse complement strand
GCAGGCAAAAAAGGTTGTACGCAAGAGAGAAGCACAAATGAGACTAAGATGATTCTCTGCTCTAACTGTTCAACAAATTACCTTAACACTGCTTAAAGAGCCACTGAGACAGTATATCTCCCAGGTAGCAGAAGTCATACAAGCCCCATGATGGCTCATCAGGCTCCTACAGTTGCACCACCCCAATAGGGACAATTCACTATGACAAGGAAACAGAAACATAATGGCAGCCCACGTAGGAGACAGACATCACAGCACCCACGTACAGCACTGAGAGACAGACACACAATGGAGGAGCTATGTGGGCAATGACAGTGTGGTCTTCTGACGCGGATCTTTTATTCGGGGAGGGGGGGGGGGTCAGTGGTGTCTCTATTGTAGATTCAATGAGGGAGAAGATCGAGAAAACATCTTGAATACAATCATGGTTTTCAGAGAAAGACAATTGGATTCAATCTAATGCGCGTTATAGAGCAGCGCACTATAACCTTTTTTTTCAGGTAATCTACACTTGAGCCGACGTGCAGTGTTTACCATGATTGCAAATGTCTGGGAAAAGTCAGCACTGAATATAATATGTGTTACCTAGTGTACACTTGCATCCACGAGCCAGAGTGGGTGAGATAAGCAGGCCTGCAGAGATTGTGCCCCCAGACTTTGCAGTGTTTGAAGAACAAGAAATTGAGTTGCATGTTCATCTGTCAGCCCATGAAGAGACAGACCCAACCAGTCTTATGTACAGTCAAGTCCAGTATCTTCCGGTCTCTGTGGATGGGGACTTTGAGCACTTAATGAACCAACAGAGGAGTCAGTTAATTCAGTTGCTCGGACATGTTCTCCAATACAGACAACACTTTTGGCTACACAGACCAGGTCAAGCATCGGATATAGACAGGTGATGCAGAGCCAATCATGCAGTACAACTGATGCATCTCCCCTCAGGTTTACCAGGCAATCCTTAAGAAGACCCACCGCCCATGTGAGCATCACCTGCAGTGACCATTAAGAAGGACGGCAGTGTAACGGAGACGCTGAGTCGAGAAGCAGGTGCAACGTTTAATTAAACAACAAACATGAAACAAGACACCATAACAGTAGCGTCTACGCATAAACCCAGGAACAATGCCAACTGAGGAAATAACCAAAGGGAGTGACAGATATATGGGAGGTAATCAGGAAGGTGATGGAGTCCAGGTGAGTTTCATGATGATGTGCAGGTGCGCGTAAGGCTTGATGCCAGGTGTGTGTAATGATTAATCCCAGGACCGGTGGTTAGTAGACCGGTGACGTTGAACGCCGGAGGGGAGGAGCGGAAGTAGACGTGACAGGCAGTGTAAGGCTTGATGCCAGGTGTGTGTAATGATTAATCCCAGGACCGGTGGTTAGTAGACCGGTGACGTTGAACGCCGGAGGGGAGGAGCGGGAGTAGACGTGACAGGCAGTGTAAGGCTTGATGCCAGGTGTGTGTAATGCTGAATGCCAGGTGTGTGTAATGATTAATCCCAGGGCCGGTGGTTAGTAGACCGGTGACGTTGAACGCCGGAGGGGAGGAGCGGAAGTAGACGTGACAGGCAGTGTAAGGCTTGATGCCAGGTGTGTGTAATGATGAATCCCAGGGCCGGTGGTTAGTAAACCGGTGACGTTGAACGCTGGAGGGGAGGAGCGGAAGTAGACGTGACAGGCAGTGTAAGGGTTGCTGTGACAATCGTGGATTGAACAGTGTCACATACAAGGATGTATCAAATCAAATGTTATTTGTCACATGCACCGAATACAACATGTGTGTAGACCTTACAGTGATATGCTTACTTACAAGCAAGCCATTAACCAACAATGATGTTTTAAGAATATACCTAAAAAAGTAAGAGATAAGAACAAGTGTTCCACTGGGATGCTGGCCCAGGTTGACTCCAATGCTCCCCACAGTTGTGTCAAGTTGGCTGAATGTCCTTTGGGTGGAGGACCATTCTTGATACACACATGAAACTGTTGAGTGTGAAAATAAAAAAACAGCAGCATTGCAGTTCTTAACACATGGCCCTGGCACCTACTATAATACCCAGTTCAAAGGCACTTCAAAATGTTGTGTTTCCCATTCACCCTCTGAATGGCACACATACACAATCCATTTCTCAATTGTCTCAATACTTAAAAATACTCCTTTAACCTGTCTCCTTCCCTGCATCTACACTGATTGAAGTGGATTTAACAAGTGACACCAACAAGGGACCATAGATTCCTGGATTCACCTGGATTTACCTGGTCAATATATGTCATGGAAAGAGCAGGTGTACTTAATGTACTCAGCGTATATGTTCTATTGATATTAATGGTGATCTACAAAGAGTATGACAGTATTAGCCCTGCCCATTATATTAAATTAGAGGACTGGCAAGACTCACTGTGTCTCTCTCTCTCTCTCTCTCTCTCTCTCTCTCTATTTGCTCTCTCTCCCTCTTTGCTCTCTCTGCTCTCTCTCTCTCTCTCTTTGCTCTCTCTCTTTCTCTCTTTGCTCTCTCCATTTGCTCTCTCTTCTCTCTCTCTCTCTCTCTCTCTCTCTCTTTGCTCTCTCTCTCTCTTTCTCTCTTTGCTCTCTCCATTTGCTCTCTCTTCTCTCTCTCTTTGCTCTCTCTCTCTCCCTGACTACCAAGAGCCCAGTAAAATGGAATGCCCTGAAGATCTTCATGACATCAGCCATGGGTGAGGGTAATCTTTATTCTGCTCCAAACCATAATAATAATGTTATGAATCAGACTCTCACAGATGACATTTGAGATGACCTGGAATCACATGCCTCATAATTCCTACAATAAAGCCACTTTTGACTTTGCAGCTGGCCCATCTGGCATACATCGCTTAGTTCTGCCTGCAGGGCAGCATTCATGACAATACACATCAACCTGCACATGTTTCACTATAAATCACACAAAAAAACACCTAGGTGTACCCTGGCAATGATAGAATCTGGTTTGCTCTGAGTTGCTGGGGGACTGAAGTGCCAGAGCTGAGCTAGCAGACGTGGCAAAGAAACACAGATAAAATCATGATGATGGAATAACAAATGGGTGTTTTAAATTTAGTAGTCTGAAGATTCTGCATTTTATGACGGTGGAGGTGAGAACAACAGAAACAACATGTGGTTATGAAATAGGGTTAAAGGGTTGCTGAGAATGTTCTTGTACGCAGGAAATGCAGATAAGCTTTGTGATATGCTGACAATCCGCTCTAACACGCTATTAATTTAACAGTAATGCACTTTACATGTAGTCTAATTTTGTCCAGCTAATAACCTAACCACCGATCAAGCAACATATGATCTACAGTGCCTTGCGAAAGTATTCGGCCCCCTTGAACTTTGCGACCTTTTGCCACATTTCAGGCTTCAAACATAAAGATATAAAACTGTATTTTTTTGTGAAGAATCAACAACAAGTGGGACACAATCATGAAGTGGAACAACATTTATTGGATATTTCAAACTTTTTTAACAAATCAAAAACTGAAAAATTGGGCGTGCAAATTGGGCGTGTTTTTCCCCATTTCGCTTTATTTGATTAAAAACCAAGCATATCCTCCTCTCAATGAAGGCTGTATTTTTTTGTATAGCCCAATGAGATCAACTAGTCAAGACCATTGATAAAGTGTTTGGCTCGTGAGACCGCTTGGAAATAAATCTTACTCACCAAAGCGTTCAGTTTTAAAATCTAAGTTGGAGAGGAGCAAAACAGTGAGCTGACATTCCCTTTTCACCTATGTATTGTAGGTAGGCCTACGTTATTTTAGCCATACTTTGGACGTGCGTAAAACCCCCTCCATGATGTAGGCTACATGTGTCCATGCCCATCATCAAACGAGAAATGGAAAGATGAGAACCTCGGCGAATACAGGTGAACCTCGTATTTAGAATATATTTTCCTGTAACAACTGTTTATTTTTCATTTAATTTCATTAACAAAAAACGTATTTGAATGATTAACTGTCCTGGTTTGGTGAGAACATCCGTGGCGCGCATGCAATGCAAGTTTTAGAGAAGTGTGAATGCGATCTGTAAGATGGTTTGAAAATGTATACCAAACATTCTATTTTGGAGCAGAATACCGGTGAGTGGACATCCTCCCTTTCTCTTTATATTGGATCGTTGTGTTTAGAATTTGATTAGAATTATTCACTCTCTTTTTAGGCCTTATCAATAATTAATTTAATCTTGTTTATTATTGACAACGTTTGGCATGTCCATGCTCAGCCATAATGCAATTTACAGTAGACCTAGCCCCTATATCAGTGTGAATGCTATGTATTTACTGAATAAAAACATAAACACAACATACAACAATTTAAACGATTTCACTGGGTTACAGTTCATATAAGAAAATCAGTCAAATGAAATGAATAAATTAGGCCCTAATCTATGGATTTCATATGACTGGGCAGGGGCACAGCCATGGGTGGGCCTGCCAGGGCATAGGGAGCCAGGCCCACCCACTGGAGAGCCAGGCCCTGCCATTTACAATGAGTTTTTCCCCCCAAAAGGGCTTTATTACAGACAGAAATACTCCTCAAATGTATCAGCTGGTCTCAGACGATCCTGCAGGTAAAGAAGCTGGATGTGGAGGTCTTGGGCTGGCATGGTTACACGGGTCTGCAGCTGGCATGGTTACACATGGTCTCTAAAACGACGAGACATCTGTGGCATTGTGTTGTGTGACAAAACTGCACAGTTTAGAGTGGCCTTTTATTGTCTCCAACACAAGGTGCACCTGTGTAATGATCACACTGTTTAATCAGCTTCTTGATATGCTACACCTGTCAAGTGGATGGATTATCTTGGTAAAGGAGAAATTTTCACTAACAGGGATGTAAACAAATCTGTGCACAACATTTTTTAGAAATAAGATTTTTGTGTGTCTGGAACATTTCTGGAATCTTTTATTTCAGCTCATGAAACATGGGACCAACACTTGACATGTTTATGTTTTTGTTGAGTATATATACACTACATGACCAAAAGTATGTGGACACCTGGTCGTCAAACATCTCATTCCAATATCATGGGCATTAATGTGGAGTTGGTCCCCCCTTTGGTGCTATAACAGCTTCCACTCTTCTGGGAAGGCTTTCCAGTAAATGTTTCCACTAAAATATTTCCCTTCACTGGAACTAAGGGGCCCGAACCATGAACAACATCCCCAGACCATTATTTCTCTTCCACTAAACTTCCAAACTGGCACTATGCATTCGGGGAGGTAGTTTTCTCCAGGCAGGGCATCCGCCAAACCCAGATTCGTCCATTGGACTGCCAGATGGTGAAACGTGATTCATAACTCCAGAGAACGATGCTCCAGAGTCCAATGGCTGCAAGCTTTACACCTCTCCAGCCGATGCTTGGCATTGCACATGAGGATCTTAGGCTTGTGTGCGGCTGCTCAGCCATGGAAACCCATTTCATTAAGCTGCTGACTTTGCTTCCAATAGTAAGTGTTGCAACGCGCTTCAGTACTCGGCGGTCCCGTTCTGTGAGCTTGTGTGGTCTACCACTTCATGGCTGAGCCATTGCTGCTCCTATACGTTTCCACTTCTCAATAACAGCACTTACAGTTGACAGTGGTAGCTCTAGCAAGGCATACATCCCACAAAACTGACTTGCTGGGAAAGGTGGCATCCTATGACGGTGGCACATTAAAAGTCACTGAGCTCTCCAGTAAGGCCATTTCACTGCCAATGTTTGTCTATGGAGATTGCATGGCGGCGTGCTCAATTTTATACACCTGTCAGCAACGGGTGTGGCTGAAATAGCCAATTCTACTAATTTTAAGAGGTGTCCACATACATTATATATACAAAGGTATTTCCACATTGAAGCCATGCAATTACTAAGAACAACGTGGACTGCAATCAGTTTCAAGTGAACATATTTTGCAAAGACGGGATAGATCTACATTTTGTTCATGTGTCAAACTATAATAAACTTACATTGGAATTGGAGTTGATTCCAAGGCAATACATAAAAGACCGTAAATACACAACTTGAAGCAACCGCATATTCAACCATGGAGCTCGTTCTGATTGGCCAGTAAGGGGCCACGCCTCGACACACCCACAACTTGTTTATTCTTCAACACCCAGGCCTTTCACGCCAACGCCAGCAACTGTGCTGATAATTGTGCTTGTGAAAATAGCAACAACATTTCTGACACACCCCTGAACCTAGATCACTTCTGCCCAGCACTTAGATTGACCATTGTGTTAGGTTTGTTCAAATAGATTCCTACATCTGTATGGTAGTAGCTCCACTCATGAAAAACTAAAGACAGTCGTACAATTTATAAATGTTCCCAAAAATATAGTGGGTATTAAACAAGACTATTACATTATTGAGAACATATATACACTGAGTATACAAAACACTGAGAACACCTGTTATTTCCATTACATAGTGACCAGGTTAATCCAGGTGAAATCTATGTTACGTTGAAACAACGTTGATTCAACCAGTTTGTGCCTAGTGGGAGTGCTGCTGTCTCAGTAGTAAATGTAATCAAACATCAGTTATCAAAACTCACTGAATTCTTTGGATTAATCATTCTCAGCAGCTAGCAATTACAGGGTTCATCATTAATGAATTCACTGCACTGAAAACATATTGCTCATGTACACACTCACACACACACGTTATGTTCTTCTATCCCAGTGGGGACCTAACATTCATTTCCATTCAAAATCCTATTTTCCCTAACACCTAAACCTTTACCATAGCGCTAACCTTAACCTCTAACCCTAACCTAAACTTCTAACCCTAAACCCAACCACTAACACACTTACCCCATGTTTAACCCTAACCTAAACTTCTAACCCTAAACCCAACCACTAACACACTTAACCATGTTTAACCCTAACCTAAACTTCTAACCCTAAACCCAACCACTAACACACTTACCCCATGTTTAACCCTAACCTAAACTTCTAACCCTAAACCCAACCACTAACACACTTACCCCATGTTTAACCCTAACCCTAATTGTAACCCTAAATCTAAAACCTAAGCTCAAAAGGGCCTTTGTCCTCATGTCCTCATGTCCTCATGGACAAAGGCTATTATAAGGGGGAATGTGCCCACGAGGGAGAATTTTCCTTGTTTTACTATCTTTGTGGGAACTTTTGGGGATTTTAGGTCCCCACAAGCAGTGGTGTAAAGTACTTAAGTAAAAATACTTTAAAGTACTACTTAAGTAGTTTTTGGTAGTATCTGTACTTTACAATTCATATTTTTTTGGGATGCCTTACTTTTACTTCATTACATTTCTAAAGAAAATAATGTACTTCTACTCCAAAGATTTTCCCTGACACCCAAAAGTACCTGTTACATTTTGACAGGAAAATGGTCCAATTCACACACTTATCAAGAGAACATCCCTGCTCATCACTACTGCCTCTGATCTGGCGGACTCATGAAACAAAGAACATCCCTGGTCATCTCTACTGCCTCTGATCTGACGGACTCACGAAACAGAGAACATCCCTAGACATCCCTACTGCCTCTGATCTGATGGACTCACGAAACAGAGAACATCCCTGGACATCCCTACTGCCTCTGATCTGGCAGACTCACGAAACAGAGAACATCCCTAGACATCCCTACTGCCTCTGATCTGATGGACTCACGAAACAGAGAACATCCCTGGACATCCCTACTGCCTCTGATCTGGCAGACTCACGAAACAGAGAACATCCCTGGACATCCCTACTGCCTCTGATCTGACGGACTCACGAAACAGAGAACATCCCTGGACATCCCTACTGCCTCTGATCTGACGGACTCACGAAAAACAAATGCTTTGTTTGTAAATGATATCTGTGTGTTGGAGTGTGCCCCTGGCTATCCACTAGATGCTATAGTGGTCCATCCAGTAGTGTACTTTAACCTCTGCAAAGAGGTCTGGACCTTTATGACAGAGGTGATAATGTGTTTACCCTATAACCACAGGGTTGCTGGTTCAAGCCCAGGTACTCCTCTTCCCCTATACACTAACAATACCTGCCTGCCTTGTCAGTAGAGCAAAGGAGCACTGTATGACATGACACTGTGGTGAACACATCTCTGACTGCTCAACATTTGAGTCCTGTGAGCACTGGGCTGGAACTGATTTTTTAATTTTTTATTATTTTACCTTTAGTGAACTAGGCAAGTCAGTTAAGAACAAATTCTTATTTTCAATGACGGCCTAGGAACAGTGGGTTAACTGCCTGTTCAGGAGCAGAACTACAGATTTGTACCTTGTCAGCTCAGGGGTTTGAACTTGCAACCTTCCGGTTACTAGTCCAACTCTCTAACTCTCTAACCAACAGGCTACTAGGCTAATGACAAGCAGTCAGGCTTTAAAACTGCTGAACAAACCCAATACTTTCCTGAGAGATGCTCAGAGGAAGATGACACAATACAGCGTGACTGACTACACAGCACAACACAACAGCAGAAATGTGTGTGTGTGTGTGTGTGTGCACTCACACTTGTGTTTGTGTGAAATACAACAACATAAACCAAAGTGTTCCTTTCACAACTGCCTTACAGAGCCCCGAGGCACCAGCCTTTATAAGACGCTCTGGTAAAAAATGATGTTACACCAGCTACTTTAAGACCTGACCTGAGGTTGGGTAATATTATGTGGGTTTCCCATAGAATTGGCAAGTAAGTCTAAGAAAGGATTTACCTGCATTGCTTTGAATTAGGATGTATATTCAATTGCACAGACAGATGCAAATAATCTAGATTGAGATCGATCTATATTGGAATTCAGAGGTATAGATAAGTTGATGCTCTTCCTGCTTACTTGCATATGTGTATGTAGGGGGCAGTCCCAGGCTCCCAGACCTTATTCTATCCCCCATTAGTTTCCACGGTAATGTGGAGTGACATTTAAGTGTGTCACAGTGGACCCCCAAGCAGCACTTCCCCTTGATAACCATGGTAACAGAGTTATTTGCTTTAATCAAAGAGAATTTATTTAGAAACCCCAGCAGACCTGAGCCTTATCGCCTACTCTGGAGAACACCTTCAAGGACTGGAGAAGGACAACAGGAATGAACATATGCAAGCATGCACAAACGTACATATACACACACAAACTCACACACAAGAACGACAATGAAGGACGCTCCTTCTCTGAAAGGACAACACGTATACATGTGTGAGCACGTTTGAGCGTGTGTTTGTGTTACCCATAGAGATTGAAGGTTCTGTATTGTCCTTTTCCTTTGTTCCTGCCCTTGAATATGTTCTTGGAATCACACACACATACTCACACACAAAGATGTTTCGTTTCTGTGTTTCGTGCTGACACCACACAACTTTTGCATCAATCTATAGAGCCAGGGAACTAACTGCAACGAGAAGACAAACAGAAAACGGAACAATAGAAATAAACAGGAATGTATTATTCATGTTCAAAACAAATAAAAACACAGTCCTCAAAGTGAGCAGCATCCCTGGGTCTAGTGCTGTTCTTGAGTGGACCACAAAGTGACTGAGTCTTCATTTTGACCTCATACTCTAAACGCAGCCTTGGATTTGTTCCCGAGTGATCTAGTCTCAGAGGGAATTTCAGGAGTGCATGGGGTTTGAACCAGCAACCCTGTGATGTAAAGGTCCAAACCTCTTGGCAGTCTGGAGTCTTCCATCTAATAGACTTAGATAACAGGAGGCTATACAGAACGTTGTTGACTCCCATGGCGTGTAATTGTTATAACATAGAAGTGTGTTTGGGGAGTTGGAGTTGTGTGTTATACGACATTAAAGAGCTCCATACCAATGCTGTGTTTAGAATATGACAGCAGCTATGTATTACGTAACCTGGTTAAATAATGAATACCCCATCCTGTGAGATACACACTTTTCAACTGGCAAGGCGATCCTGGGACTGTGTTCAAACAGACACACACGGGCATGCCCACATTCACACATACACTGTATACATTTACACATACACATAGGAGATCTTTGGCTTGTCCTATTAACCTGGCATCTACAAGTAAATGCCCAAAAAAGGAAACATTTGAGTAAATGAGGGATATAAAGTATGGGTGTGGAATTAACATCCCATCATGCTTAGGTCCATGTATAACAATTCTGAGTGTACCCAGTTTCCTATTATGTTGGCTACCATTGCTAGAGGAGATCTCAGTGACTTTGAAACAGGGGTAATTGTTGGGGCACGTTTAGCAGAAGATTCAGTGGTGTAGACTGCTTTACTTGCTGATATTTCACGATATGCCATGGCCGTCTCAGATCTCAACCCAATTGAACACTTATGGGAGATTCTAGAGCTGCACCTGAGACAGTGTTTTCTGCCACCATCAGGACGCAGACACCAAATTGCTCGTGGAAGAATGGTGTTGCATCTTTCCAATAGAGTTTCAGACAATTGTAGAATCTACAGTATGGCAAGGCTCTTTGAAGCTGTTCTGGCGGCTCGTGGTGGCCTAACACCCTATTAAAATGCTGGTGTTTCATTTACAGTGCATTCGGAAAGTATTCAGACCCTTTGACTTTTTGGATTATATTGTTTTTTCCCCTCATCGATCTACACACAAGACCCCCTAATGACAAAGAAAAAACTGGTTTTTCGAAATTTTTGCAAATGTATGAAAACACAAAACTGAAATATCACATTTACATAAGTATTCAGACCTTTGCTCTGTACTTTGTTGAAGCCCCTTTGGCAGGGATTACAGCCTCAAGTCTTCTTGGTTATGACGCTACAAGCTTGGCACACCTTTATTTGGGGAGTTTCTCCATTCTTCTCTGCAGATCCTCTCAAGCTCTGTCAGGTTGGATGGGGAGCATCACTGCACAGCTATTTTCTTGTCTCGTCAGAGATGTTCGATCGCGTTCAAGTCTGGGCTCTGGCTGGGCCATTCAAGGACATCCAGAGATGTGTCCCAAAGCCACTCCTGCATTGTCCTAGCTGTGTGCATAGAGTGGTTGTCCTGTTGGAAGGTGAACCTTTGCCCCAGTCTGAGGTCCTGAGCGCTCTGGAGCAGGTTTTCATCAAGGATCTCTCTGTACTTTGCTCCATCGGTCTTTTCCTCGATCCTGACTGGTCACCCAATCGCTGCCGCTGAAAAACATCCCCACAGCATGATGCTGTCACCACCATGATTCACTTTAGAGATGGAGCCAGGTTTTCTCCAGATGTGAAGCTTGGCATTAAGGCCAAAGAGTTCAATCTTGGTTTCATCAGACAAGATAATCTTGTCTCCCATGATCTGAAAGTCCTTTAGGTATCTTTTGGCAAACTCCAAGTGAGTTGTCATGTGCCTTTTACTGAGGAGTGGCTTCCATCTGGCAACCCTACCATAAAGGGGAGTGCTGCAGATATGGTTGTCCTTCTGGAAGGTTCTCCCATCTCCACAGAGGGACTCTGGACCTCTGTCAGAGTGACCATCGGGTTCTTGGTCACCTCCCTGACCAAGACCCTTCTCCCCCGATTGCTCAGTTTGGCCGGGCGGCCAGCTTTAGGAAGAGTCTTGGTGATTCCAAACTTCTTCCATTTAAGAATTATGGAGGACACTGTGTTCTTGCGGATCTTCAATACTGCAGAACTGTTTTGGTACCCTTCCCCAGATCTGTGCCTCGACACAATCCTGGTTCGGAGCTCTACGGAAAATTCCTTTGACCTCTTGGCTTGCCTTTCCAAATGATGTCCAATTTGAGCTCAATTTCAAGTCTCATAACAAAGGGTCTAAATAATTATGTAAATAAGGTATTTCTGTTTTGAATGTTTTATACATTTGCAAAAATGTAAATAAACTTTTCGCTTTTTCATTATGGGATATTGTGTGGAGATTGATGAGGAAAATTTGAATTTAATCAATTTTAGAATAAGGCTGTAACGTAAGAAAATGTGGAGAAAGGCAAGTGGTCTGAATACTTTCAGAATGCATTGTATTTTGGCAGTTACCTGTAGGTCACTCTCTTTTTGATTTTCCCATTAAAAATAATTTGGTGGATGCTTATTTTTGTCCTATTTCACACATGTACAAGGGTGAAATAATATGTGTGAATTAGAAATGTGTTTTTTGCATATCCTAACTGTCCCTGAGACACCATCAGAAAGTGGGGTCATGGCAACTGTCTGCCATTATCAACAGCAAACCTGGTGCAATTGGGGTTAAGTGCCTTGGTCATGGGCACATCGACCCAACGCTTTAACTGCTAGGTGACCTGCAGTCTTTTGCTTACAAAATGTAGTCAGTCAACACTATGTTTTTTCTAAATATGGTATACTGTACACTGAGTGTACTAAACATTAGGAACACCTTCCTAATATTGAGTTGCACCCCACTTTGCCCTCAGAACAGCCTCAATTCGTTAGGGCATGGACTCTACAAGGTGTCAAAATCAGTCCACAGGGATGCTTGCCCATGTTGATTCCAATGCTTCCTACAATTGTGTCAATTTGGCTGGATGTCCTTGTCCATATATCATCTGAATGGCACACATACACAATCCATGTCTCAAGGCTTAAATATCCTTCTTTAATCTGTCTACTCCCCTTCATCTACACTGATTGAAGTGGATTTAACAATAAAGGGTCATATACTGTAGCTTTCACCTGGATTCACCTGGTCAGTCTATGTCATGGAAAGAGCAGGTGGTCCTAATGTTTTGTACACTCAGTGTACACTTTAGATTTAGAATGTATTCAATGTTTTTACATTACACCAGTCTAAATAAATAAATGATTATGGATCCATTGGTTCACACAGAATTGGAGAATGTGTATTCATAGGCATGCACTCTGTAAACCTTGCATGCACACACACACACACACACACACAGAGACAGAGAGACAGAGAGACAGAGAGAGAGAGAGGTCTTGTGAGTTCTTTACCTCATATATATAAAAAAAACATGAGTGATTTACGCTGTTCCAGTAAAACCCTTAGGCCACTACACAACACACACACCAGTGTTTCCCCTATATTCCCCAATGAATTACATTACTGAGGCCTTGGTCACATCAACAACCCATTCCATATTTAACTTTTCATGTGTTTATATTAATTTCATACTTATATAATAACATATGTTAATTTCAGATACTCAAAACAACACACCCTCAGAGCTGGTTGGTTCCTTTAAAAGACATCCTCCGTAGTGTATGAGTTTATGACAGAGGCTGGACAGCTGGACAAACTGCCTTCACACACTACAAGTTCTAGAACACAGAGAACTCTGGGAACACATTCTACTGCACATGCTCCTGCCCATTTTGTGTCATTGCAGTGGACCGTACCAGGTGATCATGGACACACTCTGTCCTTGTAGTTCATAGTGGCCAGTCACAAGGCTACAGGTAATGGCTATGGGTAGCAGTTACCCTGCCAGCCAATGGAATCAACAGAGTATAACCTTCCTTTCCTTCTACATTTACATTTTAGTCATTTAGCAGACGCTCTTAACCAGAGCCAATTACAGAAGAACAACAAGAGCAGTGTGATACTGTCATTTGAGCAACATGTCCTCATGACTGATGGCCCTGTTTTGTGCCAATCGCTAAACAAGCTGTAAAGGTGTTTGCTTTTTCTCAGACAGATTGCATCACCTTCCTCCTCTTCCACTGCCCCTCAATGTGTACATCAGAGCACGTTCATCTATTCCAGAATTCCAAAGTTCAGCATTTTTCTTATCAGATCGAACACAATGTTCAACAAAGGACAGACTCAAAAGTTTGTCTGTGGTTCCCTGCACGGTTAAACTAAAATCTGTCTTTACATTACATCCAGTAAGTCCCCTTGGTGTCTCTACACAGTATCTACTCTAGAAGATCGTCCCCTTGGTGTCTCTACACAGTATCTACTCTAGAAGATCGTCCCCTTGGTGTCTCTACACAGTATCTACTCTAGAAGAACGTCCCTTTGGTGTCTCTACACAGTATCTACTCTAGAAGAACGTCCCTTTGGTGTCTCTACACAGTATCTACTCTAGAAGAACGTCCCTTTGGTGTCTCTACACAGTATCTACTCTAGAAGAACGTCCCTTTGGTGTCTCTACACAGTATCTACTCTAGAAGAACGTCCCTTTGGTGTCTCTACACAGTATCTACTCTAGAAGAACGTCCCCTTGGTGTCTCTACACAGTATCTACTCTAGAAATAAAAGAACGTTTAATAGATTGCAACATTTCGAAAATCGAGTATACTTCAATTAAATGCCATGATGTAATTTTCAAATGTAGGCTGAAGGTGGTTTACGGTCAGTCTATTGACATGTCTGTAGAAAATTGTTGTAGCGACAGCATGAGCATTCTATTGTCGCCCAACATCAAACTTGTCGGTTGTTGTTATGAAAAAGAAAATCAGCAGCCCGATGCACCATATAGCATACCTTCTCTATTTTATCACCAATAAACCCCTCAGTTTAAAAATGAATTCAGTAAATGTCAAGCTAGCAAGCAAGGTAATTAAAAGCAATTTTCTAAACAATGTTTTGATTCATTGCTAGCTGGCTAGCCAGTTCAAATAATGACCAGAGTATAGCTGACAATGTCTTAAAGGTGCAATATGCAGAAATTGCTCGACCATTTCCTGGTTGCTAAGATTCGATAGTTTGCCTAATTTCAGTTTCAGTGGCAAAACAAGCAATGTAGAGAATCATGTACCATCTGTATCCACTCTACAAGAACATCCACTTGATGTCCTTACACAGTATCCACTCTACATAAACATCCACTTGATGTCCTTACATAGTGTCCACACTAGAAGAACGTCCCCTTGGTGTCCCTACAGAGGATCTTCTTGAAGGCCTTCCTGAAGTCCTGGTTGAAGATGGTGTATATGACGGGATTCAGACAGGAGTTGCAGTAGCCGATCCAGAAGAAGAAAGTGAAGAGGGGAGCAGGGACCAAGCAGGTCTCAGGAAAGATGGCCTTCAGTGAGTAGGAGAAGAAGAAAGGGAACCAACAGATGACAAACACTCCGATCACCACGGCCAGGACAAACGTGAAGCGCTTCTCTCGATTTACCATGGCCCTGCGCCGAGACATGGGAGTGGCCTGTGGCTTCACCGGCCTATCAGAGACCAGCACTGTACCGGTGGGGGTGGCTACAGTATTTTTGGCCTCGTGAGAGGTCAGAGAAGAGAGAGGTGCTCCTCCAGACTTTGATCCTCCATTATTCTTAACTGTCCCTTTCCCTCCCCCTCTCCCTCCCTTTCCTCTTCCCCTCGTCTCTGCCTCGGAGCCAGAGCTGAAGCTGTCATCATTGGGGGTGTCTCTATGTTTCTCCTCCTGTATCTCACCCTGTCTGTGGGTCTCCTCATGTTGGCTATCTGGAGAGAGGAGTGTAAGGGAGAGAGCTACGGTGGGTGAGGTAGGCTGGGGTGAGGTGGGGACAGGATTTGGTAAAGACGTCTGGGGTTGACTCTTGGCCTGGGTCTCACTCTGGGGAGGAGGAGATGAGGGGGAGGAGACAGGGAGACTCTTCAGAGGTACGGCGTCCGTAGATTGTCTGTCTGCTTTCCCTCCTTCCCCTTTGTGGTTCTGTGGTTGGCTGAGAGGCTTGAGTTGGGGGATGATGACAGGTCCCGGTGAGGGAGGTGTGGGGTTGGTAGGAGGGTTGCTAGACATGTTGCCAGGGGATTTGTTAGGGTTGGGTTTCTCCCCTGGCAGACATCTTGTGTGTTGCTTGGCAATCTGGTAGATCCTGATGTAGACCCCGATCATGATGAGACACGGGGCGAAGAACGATCCAATGGTGGAGTAGAGAATATACCAACGCTCGTTGTTCAGCTCACACACCTCCACCCCTCCCTTGCTCTTATCCAGGGAGAGGAGAGGAGGGAAGGAGATGACGGCCGAGAGAAGCCAGACGACCACGATGGCCGCCTTGATGCGCGCTGGCGTCCGTTGGATGCCATAGGACACGGGCCGGGAGATGGACAGGTAGCGGTCCAATGAGATGGCACACAGGTGGGCAATGGAGGACGTGCAGAAGAAGACGTCCAACGCCAGGTAGATCTCACACCACAGTGAGCGGAACGCCCAGTAACCCTGCAGCTCATTGGCCAGTGAGAAGGGGATGATGAGGGTAGCGACTAGGATGTCGGCTGCAGCCAGGGAGACAAGGAAAAGGTTCTGTGGGCCATGGAGTGAGCGTGAGGTCAGCACTGCAATGATGACCAAGATGTTGCCGACGATGGTGAGGATCATCATGAGGGTGATCGCCATTGCGAATAACGCAGTGGCCTCTGGGGAATAGGGTGGGATTCGCAGTGCTGTCTGGTTGTAGTAGGGGGCAGATCCGGTGGTGACACTGAGGTTCAGGTTGGTAATCACATTTACCCCTGGCGCTGACAGGCATGTAACTTTTGGGGCCGCAGCCATGGCGACGCCAGCAGGAGCACATATATTGGAGAAAATTCAGAAACTCACGGGGAACATGAAGTATGTTTGGAGTGAGTGAAGGTGAAAAAAATGTATATATAGGTTTCTGTTATCTGCTACCTTAATCCCTTGAGGAAGACTCGTTGTCCAGTGAGAGGGCAGTAAAGAGGAGGGCTCTAACGCAGAAACAGAGACATGGCTGATGGGCTCAAGAGGCATCCCCCTTAGAACTTTACGCACGAGATGATTGAATTAAAATCAGAGAAAGAGAAAAAGCTTGTGCTGCTTTGTCAAATACACAGACAAGTTGTCCAGTGTAAAACAGATAATTTTACTCCTCCAGTCACGCACTCTCTTTTCATGTCTCTTTTCAACACTCAGATGGGTTAAGATCCACGAAATGGTTATTGGATATTTAATGAAAGAAAAATAAAGAATAATCTTATCCAATCATTCAATTAAATTACTAAATATATTTTAACTCACACACACACCGCTGATGCTTGGATAGTTATTCTTCTGGGGGAAATTATTAATTGCTTCAACAAATGCTGAAAAAATGTGTCATTCAAACATAGTCCTTCGAACTGTAATAGTCATTCAGGCAATCCATAGACCGTGCTCGATGTAAATGAAATTCACTGAAGTAAAACATTAATAATTATACCATGAAATCGGAACACCCCGAATCCCACCCGCGTAATGATGTCAGCCATGGCCCAGAGACGCACGGGATGATACTTGAGCGGATAAAATGCCTTTTAAAAAGTTGCTATTCATATTCGTAGAGTAACCATATAACGCATTAGCGGCGACTTCAGTTTAAAGACGTAAAAAGTAATCCAACAATCTGCGTTCCTCAGCTTCCATCTGTCCAAAAGTGGCGAAACGAGACCCGCACTGAGCTGTCATCGTCAACAGACAGGTCCGAGAAGACTTCAGCCACAAACATCAAAATAGTTCATTCAATTGTAGAATAAAAAAATAACATATTCCTTCATTTTTCTTTCGTGGTGTTTGATAGGATAGATGCTTTATAGTTCGTTTGAGTGCTGTCAAAGTCGTTAAACTAAAAAGGGTAATGTCAACACTTCACTGATTACATGGTGATAATGTTATAATTATTATCACCATGATACTGATTTATTCCTCCTTTTTCCCAGTTTTTGATTGTGCGCAACTCGACTAGGTCCACTTTCTCTCCATGACTCACGGATAATAACGTCCTTTCCCTTCAATAGTGGTTGAATAATGGCCGTCTGTTGCACATCCCGATTGTTGTTAAGATCTTGTTCTGTTTTGTAGCGATACTAGCAGGTTACATTTCCTTTGACAAAGACCCACTAGCTCGGCGTCCCTTACGACTGAGCCCCGTTAACTGCCCGGGTAGGATAAATAACCGCGCCTCGCTCTCAGCCCCGGGAGTGACATCACGCAGCGGACCCTTTGACCATCACCGAGACATATAACCCAGTACACTATACACACACACGCCTACGATGCCAATTCAACTCATTCAAACTCTATTCAAAGTGCATTTCAATAAACTCCAACAGACACAACACATTACTACAAGCCAGCATCCAAAAACATCGTCAAAAACTGCAAGAAAGACCTCAAATTTCGCAATGATAGACAGTAATATTGGTTATTATGCAAAAAAAAAAATAATAATAATATTTTTTTTTACCATCTATAAGGTACCCCCAGGCACCTGTTCAATTTTCCTTCTGCCCGTCTGTTTTTATGCTGGTGCTCCTCTGCCTCTTAGTGGCGGCAGCAGGCTCCTGCAGCCTCCGAGACCGCGTGGAAGACGGGATTCCAGCGGGATCTCATATACTATACGTAACATAGTAAAAGTAAAACCTGGACAACCAATTTAGTATGATATGTTAAGTTTTGTATAGTTACATAAGACTGATGGTTACTTAAGGCAAAACGAACGTAGTGTGGTTGGTCGATCGGGGTAGGCGTATAACGCGAACGTCTAGCAACCTAAAGGTTGCGAGTTCCAATTTCATCATGGACAACTTTAGCGTTTAACTTTTCAACTACACTGAACAAAAATATGAACCCAACATGCAAAAATGCCAAAGATTTTACCGAGTTACGGTTTATATAAAGAAATCATTCACTTGAAATAAATACATTTGCCCCTAATCTACGGATTTCACATGAATGCAAATACAGATATGCATCTGTTGGTCACCGATGGTTTAAAAAAAAGTAGGGGCGTGGAAACCAGTCAGTATCTGGTGTGACCACAATTTTCCTAATGCAGCGCGACATTACATCTCCTTCGCATAGAGTTGATCAGGCTGGTGATTGTGGTTTGTGGAATAATGTCCCTCTTCTTCAATGGTTGTGCGAAGTTGCTGTTATACACGTCGATCCAGAGCATCCAACGCATGCTAAATGGGTGACATGTCTAGTGAGTATGCAGGCCATGGAAGAACGATTACATTTTCAGCTTCCAGGAATTTAGTCCAGATCCTTTCGACTTGGGGACATCCGTGCATCATCATCATACTGAAACATGAGGTGATGGGTGCAGATGAATGGCACGACAATGGGCCTCAGGATCTCATCATGTATCTCTGTGCATTCAAATTGCCATAGATAACATGCAACTGTGTTCATTGTCCATAGCTTATGCCTACCCATACCATAACCCCACCACCACCATGGGACACTTGGTTCACAACATTGACACCGCTCGTCCACACCACACCAAACATATTGTCTGCAATCTGACCGGTACAGTTGAAAGAGGGATTCCTTGAAGGGGAGCATTTGCCCACTGAAGTTGATTTCGATGCCAAACTGCAGTCAGGTCAAGTCCCGGGTGAGGACGATGAGCACGTATATGAGCTTCCCTGAGACAGTTTCCGACAGTTTGTGCATAAATTATTTGGTTTTGTGTAAACCCACAGTTTCATCAGCTGTCTGGGTGACTGGTCTCAATCAATCCCGCAGGTGAAGAAGCCAGATGTGGAGGTCCTGGGCTGGCATGGTTACACATGGTCTGCGGTTGTGTGGTCGTTTGGACGTACTGCCAAATTCTTTGAAATGACATTGGAGGCGGCTTATGGTAGAGGAGTTAACATTACATTCTCTGGCAACAGCTCTGCTGGACATTCCTGCAGTCAGCATACCAACTGCATGCTCCCTCAAAACATGAGACATCTGTGTAATTATGTTGTGACAAAATTGCTAATTTTTGAGGTGCCTTTTTTATTGTTCCCCACACAAGGTGCACCTGTATAATGCACCTGTTTTATCAGCTTCTTGATATTCCACCCCTGTCAGGTGGATGGATTATCTTGGCAAAGGAAAATTGCTCACTAACAGGGATGTCAACCAATTTGTGCACAAAATGTGAGAAAATAAGCTTTTTGTTCAAATGGACAATTCCTAAGATCTTTTATTTCAGCTCATGAAACATGGGACCAACACTTTACATGTTGTTTTATATGTTTGTTCTCTATATATTCCAACTCCCAGTCACTTTTCAGCCATTTACATGCATATCTGCCTACACTAACATTCTTGCACACTCACACTAACACCCACCAAATACACTCAAATACACACACCACGGGAGGTTGGTGGCACCTCAATTGGGAAGGACGGGCTCGTGGTAATGGCTGGAGCATTATAGGTGGAATGGTATCAAATGCATCCAATTTCACTGGTTCCTCCTTTAAAAGTTGTGCCTTTACATGGCTGGACTTAGAGGTACGCAGCATCAAGGCTTCATTGCTCCAGACCACCACAAGGGGGAGTTAGAACACTCATTATGCATTTGGGTCCCAAGGTTTTTATATGACCAATCATATTGAGTGATTCCAATGACGAATTTGACTTGAGACACCCGTCACTGGTGACTTTCTTCAGCAAAGATACCTGACAAAACATTATGGGGGAAGCAAATGTAAGTAGTTATAACTTCATAACGAGTCAAGCAAAACATTTACAATTGAGAGGAATATGTTAGTTAATGTAGAGACAAACGATTGTGCATTTTTTTTGTCATAAAGTTAATTTACGAAAATGGCTATTTAGCAAGTTTTTTTTCTCAGTCATATCCAATACCAGGTGTATCAAACTCCATTCTTTGAATGATGCTGTGTCTGCATGTAGTACAATTATACACTTCAACAGTGTTTACCACTCCTGCTCCTGGGACATCAATGATTACACATAGTAACTATGCAATAGACTAGAAACATGATTTAAGTAAAGGCTGATTTGTAATTCATATATACATAATAAAAAACAGTACATCCTACCAGCACGCCCACAAGCGTGCTGAATGAGGCATGGAAGAGAGCGAGGAACGAGATGGGAGTAACAATCCAGGCTATTTGCTCTGAGACTGGCATATTAATGTAATGAAACAAGCAGGGAGCAGGTTTCGAACCCTCAACATTCTAACGCGAAGTCCAGCACACTATCGACTGTGCCCAAATGTATTAATTGGGGTTGGGGCCGATTGTGGCTGAAAACACTTTATCTATTGGATTCTTTAACATGGAAAGGGGAAAAAGTATTATTATTCGTTTTTCAAAAGCATAGCAGGATGGGTTATTAGCTGAACAATAGACTATTCAACCTTCACTAAAGAATTGTCTAATAGCCGAGCTAGGTGTGAACCCCCCCCCAACTTGAGCTAGATGTGAACCCCCTCCCAAACTTGCAACAAATCATTTGTATCTATCTTTCCACATCTACCTACACACGTACCTACCTACACACAGTTAATGTTCTGAAAAAAATGATATATATAAACTCAGCAAAAAAAGAAACATCCTCTCACTGTCAACTGCGTTTATTTTCAGCTAAATTAACGTGTAAATTTGTAATATTTGTAACATAACAAGATTCAACAACTGAGACATAAACTGAACACGTTTTACAGACATGTGACTAACAGAAATGGAATAATGTGTCCCTGAACAAAGGGGGGGTCAAAATCAAATGTAACAGTCAGTATCTGGTGTGGCCACCAGCTGCATTAAGTACTGCAGTGCATTCCCTCTTCATTGATTGCACCAGATTTGCCAGTTATTGCTGTGAGATGTTACCCCACTTTTCCACCAAGGCACCTGCAAGTTCCCGGACATTTCTGGGGGACATGGCCTTAGCCCTCACCCTCCGATCCAACAGGTCCCAGATGTGCTCAATGGGATTGAGATCCAAGCTCTTCGCTGGCCATGGCAGAACACTGACATTCCTGTCTTGCAGGAAATCACGCACAGAACGAGCAGTATGGCTGACGACATTGTCATGTTGGAGGTTCATGTCAGGATGAGCCTGCAGGAAGGGTACCACATGAGGGAGGAGGATGTCTTCCCTGTAACGCACAGCGTTGAGATTGCCTGCAATGACAACAAGCTCAGTTTGATGATGCTGTGACACACCGCCCCAGTCCATGATGTACCCTCCACCTCCAAATCGATCCCGCTCCAGAGTACAGGCCTCGGTGTAACGCTCATTCCTTCGACGATAAACGTGAATCCGACCATCGCCCCTGGTAAGACAAAACCGCGACTCGTCAGTGAAGAACACTTTTTGCCAGTCCTTTCTGTTCCAGCGACGGTGGGATTGTGTCCGTAGGCGACGTTGTTGCCGGTGATGTCGGGTGAGGACCTGACTTACAACAGGTCTACAAGCCCTCAGTCCAGCCTCTCTCAGCCTATTGCACTGATGGAGGGATTTGCATTCCTGGTGTAACTCGGGCAGTTGTTGTTACCATCCTGTACCTGTCCCGCAGGTGTGATGTTCGAATGTACCGATCCTGTGCAGGTCATGTTACACGTGGTCTGCCAATGTTAGGACGATCAGCTGTCTGTCCTGTCTCCCTGTAGTGCTGTCTTAGGCGTCTCACAGTACGGACATTGCAATTTATTGCCCTGACCACATCTGCAGCCCTCATGCCTCCTTGCAGCATGCCTAAGGCACGTTCACGCAGATGAGCAGGAACCCTGCGCATCTTTCTTTTGGTGTTTTTCAGAGTCAGTAGAAAGGCCTCTTTAGTGTCCTGAGTTTTCATAACTGTGACCTTAATTGCCTACCATCTGTAAGCTTTTAGTGTCTTAACAAACCTTCCCCAGGTGCATGTTCATTAATTGTTTATGGTTCATTGAACAAGCATGGGAAACAGTGTTTAAACCATTCACAATGAAGATCTGTGAAGTTATTTGGATTTTTACAAATTATCTTTGACAGGGCCCTGAAAAAAGGATGTTTCTTTTTTTGCTGAGTTGGCGCAGCAGTCTAAGGCACTGCATCTCAGTGCAAGAGGCTTTACCACAGTCCCTGGTTCGAATTCAGGCAGTATCAAATCCAACCGTGATTGGGAGGGCCATAGGACGGCGCACCATTGGCCCAGCGTCGCCGGGGTAGGCCATCACTGTAAATAAGGATTTGTTCTTACCTGGCTTGTCTCGTTAAATAAAGGTTCAATTTCAAAAAACAACTGGCGGCAACTGCAGCGCAATCAATAGGAGGTGAACAGCGGCTGGTGCTGAAAATAGAGCTAACTTGTTATTATGCAAGTGTTGCACACCAACAGACGGAGAAAACCTACACCAGTCGAGCAATTCATTTCAACAATAATCTTAATTTGAATTTGACTTTACAAACAGCAAGAGGGCTTAATTGGAGTCTATTTCTTCAGAGCCTAGACCTATATAGAATAACTTAACTGGCTGAGGTGGGCAATGAGGCTGAACAGCAAAATAGAGGTAGGATTTTTTGCAACTGGTCAAAAATGTAGCATCCTACATAAAACAATCAATTAAAGATAAAAAGTCTACACTTTCGAACTTAAACAATGTAACTAATAATTTAGTTAGTCAACTAAATGCATTCGATGCTCAAGTACTCTAAAGTGTTACATTTCTAACTCAAAACAGCAGTACAGTATTTCTTCAGCAACAAATTGCTCAAGGGCTACGGTTGATTTGTCTGTGAAGATGACATTATTGAATGTCTCACCAGCTTTGATCCATGCCTGGGCCTGCAGGACGCAAAGTTAATTGTTTGTCAGACGAGTCATTGGGTCGAAACTACAGAACAGTACAAAACAAGCGAACACACATGGTTAATGTTCTGATCATTTAAAAATATATATATATATACAGTTGAAGTCGGAAGTTTACATAGACTTACGTTGGAGTCATTAAAACTTGTTTTTCAACCACTCCACAAATGTATTGTTAACAAACTATAGTTTTGGCAAGTCGGTTAGGACATCTACCTGGTGCATGACATAAGCAATTTTTCAAACAATTGTTTACAGACAGATTATTTAACTTATAATTCACTGTATCACAATTCCAGTGGGTCATAAGTTTACATTCACAAAATTGACTGTGACTTTAATCAGCTTGGAAAATTCCAGAAAATGATGTCATGGCTTTAGAAGCTTCTGATAGGCTAATTGACATCATTTGAGTTAATTGGAGGTGTACCTGTGGATGTATTTCAAAAGCCTACCTTCAAACTCAGTGCCTGTTTGCTTGACATCATGGGAAAATCAAAAGAAATCAGCCAAGACCTCAGAAAAAACATTGTGGACCTCCACAAGTCTGTTTCATCACTGGGAGCAATTTCCAAATGCCTGAAGGTACCACGTTCATCTGTACAAACAATAGTACGCAAGTATAAACACCATGGGACCACGCAGCCATAATACCGCTCAGGAAGGAGACGCGCACTGTCTCCTGGAGATGAATGTACTTTGGTGTGAAAAGTGCAAAACAATCCCAGAAAAACAGCAAAGGACCTTGTGAAAATTCTGGAGGAAACAGGTACAAAAGTATCTATATCCACAGTAAAACAAGTCATATCGACATAACCTGAAAGGCTGCTCAGCAAGGAAGAAGCCACTGCTCCAAAACCACCATAAAAATGCCAGACTACGGTTTGCAACTGCACATGGGGAGAAAGATCATACTTTTTGGAGAAATGTGCTCTGGTCTGATGAAACAAAAATAGAACTGTTTGACCATCATTATGTTTGGAGGAAAAAGGGGGAGGCTTGCAAGCCGAAGAACACCATCCCAACCGCGAAGCAAGGGGGTGGCAGCATAATGTTGTGGGGGTGCTTTGCTGCAGGAGGGACTGGTGCACTTCACAAAATAGATGGCATCATGAGGGAGGAACGTTATGTGGATATATTGAAGCAATAGCTCAGGACAACAGTCAGGAAGTTAAAGCTTGGTTGCAAACGGGTCTTCCCGTTTGGTGGACAAATGGACAATGACTCCAAGCATACTTCCAAAGTTGTGGCACAATGGCTTAAGGACAACAAAGTCAAGGTATTGGAGTGGCCATCACAAAGCCCTGACCTCAATCCTGTAGAAAATTTGTGGGCAGAACTAAAAAAGCGTGTGCGAGCAAGGAGGCCTACTAACCTGACTCAGTTACACCAGCTCTGTCAGGAGGAATGGTCCAAAATTCACACAACTTATTGTGGGAAGCTTGTGGAAGGCTATCTGAAACGTTTGACCCAAGTTAAACCATTTAAAGGCAATGCTACCAAATATTAATTGAGTGTATGTAAACTTCTGACCCACTGGGAAT
The DNA here is from genome assembly GCF_013265735.2 of Oncorhynchus mykiss. Lineage (NCBI taxonomy): Eukaryota > Metazoa > Chordata > Actinopteri > Salmoniformes > Salmonidae > Oncorhynchus > Oncorhynchus mykiss. The sequence goes on along the minus strand of NC_048569.1, from coordinate 21,834,920 downwards.
GTGATGAAAGAAATAAAAGCTGAAAGAAATCATTCTCTCTACTATTATTCTGACATTTCACATTCTTAAAATAAAGTGGTGATCCTAAATGACCTAAGACACAGAATTTTTACTAGGATTACATGTGTTACGGATACAAGTATCCTGTGTGTGTATCCTGTGTGTGTGTTTCTTTTCTCTCCTTCTCCCCTCACAGGTGAAAATCATCACTCCCCAATCAGTCACCAATCATCAATCAGAAGACACACCTCCTCCTGTTTCCTACCCAATCACCGTTCCTTTCCCTTTGTTTAAAAACCCTGTCAGTTGTTTGCTGTGGAGCTCAATCTCTCTGTAAATGCCATGTCTGTAGATCTCTCTGTTTCACTCTCTTTATGTATTGAGCTTTCTTTTGTTTGAGCACCTCCATAGCACTTTGTCATCACCTGTGAGTATTGTTTTTGGTTATGGTGTTTGTTTGTTTGCTGGTGGGAAAAGGGGGAACCAAGACAAGTCGCCCATGGGCATACACTACCCGTAGGTAAACTTTGTTAAATACACTAGTTAGAACTGGGCGGACCACCCACTGTATTTTTGGTTAGTTAGTTAGCTGTTGTTAAAGTAGGCTAGTCTAGCTTAGGGGTGTTTTTGAATACTTATTGTCCAGCTCAGCCCCTTTTCCTGCTCCCCCCATTACCGTGTGTTTATTAATAAACCCTGAGTTTGACGGTAGATTTCAGTCGTGGTTATTTCAATCACACCTTTACTTTGTCACTATTATAAATTGCATGAGTTATGTTACGGGTCTCATTACCATCCCCCCTAGACTGTCGGGCCAAAAGGGATTCGTAACAACATGTCAGGAATTGTGAAACTGAGTTTAAATGTATTTCGCTAAGGTGTATGTAAACTTCCGACTTCAACTTCAATGTGTAGGCATACTGTGTATGAGATCGATAATTGTGTACCAAAAACGTGAATGTGTTTTTGCAGAGCTTACAACCCTGCCGGCAACCTTCCGTGGAGATCAGTGGACAAAGGGCTGGACAACGGGCATCACCGACGACCTGACAAACACCCATGAGCTCTGGAACTCCACCTCTGACAGGCAGAGTCAACATACGTGGTGGGTTCGTCAGGTCGTCGGTTCACCCTGACATTTCTATTCCTCTTCTGACAACCGAACTTGACCAACTGCTCACCAGGCACAGCAAGGGCCGCTATTCCAGGGATGTGTAACCGACGAGAGATACCACGAGTGGGCCCAGAATACAAACTGGGATGGATCCCGAGGCAAATGTGGTTTACCAGTGAACCCCTGGGTGTTCATCAGTAATACTGTCTCAGAAGTGTCCGGCCATGACTGATGCAACCCGAAAAAGCATTAAAGACAGAGTTAATGAGTACTTGAGGTCACTGAGAAAGTCTGGACATGGCCTACTCTCCCTTATATAAGGAATTAGGCACTTTCCCATGTTTACTACAGTATGTACTGTATGCTATGTTTACTTGTCAGACTGCACAGTAGCCTAAAAAACAAATGCAGGTGGCTTATTTCTTCCAAATGCTTTATTATCCGAATGTAAAAGAAAATACTGTACAGTACTGCATTTCTTTATCAGCATCTTTATGCTTTTGTTAATAAAATAATGATAAAAATACTCTTTCAAAATGCTGATGTTTATTTAGTTATGGATCCATAACAAATGACAAATTATTCCATGATATTCTTAAGATATGTGTTGACTGAATATAAGCAAGTGATGTCTGCTAAATAATTGAGTTAGGTTTCTCTATTTACAAATTAGTGAGAATGTCTCACCCCATGTCCAAAAATGGCCTTTTTCTCGCTCACTCTAGGTTAAATGAAATCAAAATCTCAAATAGTTACTTTTTAACAAAGCAATTAATTTAGAGTTATATTAAAGCCCCTTAGGATCTGTGAGAATATCTAATGGACAATGCCCCTTATATATTCATTTAGAGTCCTCCAATCCGCTAATTGTAATTATTGGCGGAGAGTCACTTAAAAAAAAAAAAATCGCTATACTATAGGCCTACCATAGGTGGAATGAGTCTCACTAGTGTTGAGTAATGTCCTGTTAAAAATGGTGTAGGTCTTATTTGATTAAAGAGCATATTAAAGTCAGAAGCAAAAGCCTACAATTAGTTTAGCATCGTTTCACACTGCTCTGAGGCAAGCATGGCAATCAATGAGATTTTATTTTCACTTAATCTCCGTTTGGGTATTGGTTAGACAGGAATTAGAAAATTAGGGTGCAGAAATGTTATGCTCTTAGTATAACCTTTATTTAACTAGGCAAGTAATTTACAAACAAATTCTTATTGACAGACAGCCTACTCCTTCCTCATGCCCTGCGGGGATTCTTTAGCTAAATAGCCCAGTACTGTACTGCCAACCGTCATGTTGTACAGCGACATATTTTCCATTCCGTCCTAATGGAAATCCAGAGGGTTTTTTGTTTTTCTTGGAATAGAAAAAACATAATCAAATTAATTAAGCAAGTATCAGTCAAAAGTCTGGACACATCTACTCATTCCAGGATCTTTATTTTTACTATTTTCTACATTGTACACAACTATGAAATAACACCGGCCTCCCACGTGCCCTGCATTCTGTAGTACAGACATGGCCTGGTCTCCCTTATGTCAGGAATTAGGCACTTTCCCATGTTTACTACAGTATGTATTGTAGACTGCACAGTAGCATAAACAAATAAACACATTTCGTTAATAAAATAAAAAATACTCTGATTTAGTTATGGATCCATAACGAATTACTATGGGAATAAATATCACTGATTTACAGAAATATTGGAACAAAGTTGTCTAATCCTCCAATCCTGTAGTCTACTCCCGACCTCCACGTTGTACAGCGCCATATTTTCCATTCCATTCTAACGGAAACCCTGAGGGTTTCGTTATTCGTTTTTCTCTGAATAGAAACACCATAATATGAATCAAATTAAATAAGCCAAATTTATTAAAAATCAATCCCATAGACTAAGTTATTACAAAAAATGTTTTAAATTATCTGGTAATGCCATTACGGAATACTATCAAATGCTTCTCAATGATGGTCATACTAGCAATAACTTGCAGTAACAGAAAAAATGTCTGACAATTAAATGATGTGCCATAGAATGATGCAGCAGCACGCAAGTTGTGCCGCAGTATGACACAACTTTTAAAAGAGGAACCACTGTACCCTTTTTGTGCTTATGGAACATTTCTGGGCTATTTTATTTCAGCTCATGAAACATGGGACCAACACTTTACATGTTGCATTTATATTTTTTAGTAGTGCACTTACTACGTTTTAGCTACTTTACTGTGCTGTATAATGACAGCGGTAGTTGGTTTCTCTGGGGCGTCGCCATTCACAGTTTCCTGTTTGATAAGAAAGGGGAAGGATGCAATTGCGGCCTGCATTTGGGCTTTCCTGCATCTGCAACTTGGGCCTCCTGAGTGGCGCAGCGGTCTAAAGCAGTGCATTGCAGTGTTGCGGCGTCACTACAGCCCTGGGTTCATCTGGGTTTGGGGACGGTTTGGCTGGGGCGTCTTTACTTGGCACATCACGCACTAGCGACTCCTTGTGGCGGGCTGACTTCGGTCATCAGTTGAATGGTGTTGAATGGTGTTTCAGACACATTGGTGCAGCTGGCTTCCGGGTTAAGCGGGCAGGTGTTAAGAGTCACGGCTTGGCGGGTCAGGTTCAGGAGGACGCATGACTCAGCCTTCACCTCTTCCAAGCCTGTTGGGGATTTGCAGTGATGAGACAAGATCGGAATTGGATTGCAATTGGATAGCACGAAATTGGGGAGAAAAGAGGGGTAAAATTACAAAATAAATAAAAGAGTAGGTGGCGTTAATACACAATAACATCGGATGCCAGCCGCGGATAAACCCCACAGAAGAAGGGGTGATAGAAGAAAGGTAGACCGTTAAACACTGGTGTCCGTCGTCCCCGCCTGTCTGGCACAGTTTTCGCGCAGTTCTGTTAATGACAGCAAGGGCAGGTGTTCGGCAGCCGGGACGCTGTGTGCTAGCTTAGCCAGCTAGTGTGGCAGCTAGAGTACAGTGTCCCTAACTACCAAGCTAGCTAGTTAGCTAACACACAGTGTCGCCCCAGCTTCCCATCTGCTGTGCTAGCGGGAGGAGGTGGCGACAGGTAAACAATGTCCTTGTCAGGCAAGGTTTTCTCCGGCACAAAGCAAGCTAGCACACAGTGTCTAGCACATGGTGTTGCTCCCGTATGCTGTGCTAGCGGGAGGCGGGAGCGACTGGTAGACAGTGTCCTGTCGGGCACTGTATTTACACAGTTCTATTAATAATGGTGAGGACACTGTTTACCGGTGTCACTCCTGCTAGCTAGCAAGGAGGATTCCGAGAGGCGGGGGCAAAAAAACTCAGATAATACTTTTATTTACCTTTTGATTCACATTCAAAAGTGTCACAAGCATGAAGATGTCATGCTCGAGGGGGGGGGGGGGGGGGGGGGAGCGTTCATGCAGGAATCAATGGGATGCTTGAGGGGGGATATTCATGAAGGAGTGGGGATGTTCATGAAGGTACCAATGGGATGCTCGAGGTGGGTGGGCGTTCCTGCAGATGTACGCTATTGACAGAAAGACGCATCAATCTCAGATAAAGCATCCGAGACAGCAAAAAAGGTCCCTCTGTCTCAGTATGTGTAGCCCATGTATCTGATGCTGTCTGGTTAAAAATAGTATGACATGTCAAAGTAGAAGGGCGCCGGAGAGGATGGCTGACGTTTTACTTGCTCCTAATCAACTGCGCTATTTTGTTCGTTTTTTTGTGTTGTTTGTAACATATTTGTTTACATATTTTGTACATAATGTTGCTGCTACTGTCTCTTATGACCAAAAAGCACTTAACAGTGATTATTCACCACGAACTGGAAGAAGCTTTTTCCTTTAACGAGTCCGACATGAAGGATATACTGCTTTCCCAGGAACAGCCACATATCCCAGTCATTTGCGTTAAGAAAAGACAGAGAAAAAGGGGGCAGAGGTAGGGCGGCCTTCTGAGAATTCGTAGGCCAGCGAGTAAACCCCCACTGCCATCCGTTCTATTGGCCAATATGCAATCATTGGAAAATAGATTACAAGATTAAACAGGACATTAAAAACTGTAATATCTTATGTTTCACAGAGTCGTGGCTGAATGACGATATGAATAACATACAGCTGGCGGGTTATACACTGTATCGGCAGGATAGAACAGCAGCCTCTGGTAAGACAATGGGTGGCGGTCTATGTATATTTGTAAACAACAGCTGGTGCATGATATCTAAGGAAGTATAAAGGTTTTGCTCGCCTGAGGTAGAGTATCTCATGATAAGCTGTAGACCACACTATCTACCTAGAAAGTTTTCATCTGTATTTTTCGTACCTGTCTACATACCACCACAGACCGATGCTGGCACTAAGACCGCACTCAATGAGCTATATACCGCCATAAGCAAACAGGAAAACGCTCATCCAGAGGCGCCACTCCTAGTGGGCGGGGTCTTTAATGCAGGGAAATTTAAATCCGTTTTACCTAATTTCCACCAGCATGTTAAATGTGCAACCAGCATGTTAAATGAGGTAAAAAAAACTAACTCTAGGCCACCTTTACTCCACACACAGAGATGCCTACAAAGCTCTCCCTCGGTCTTCATTTTGCAAATCTGACCATAATTCTATCCTCCTGATTCCTGCCTACAAGCAAAAATTCAAGCAGGAAGCACCAGTGACTTGGTCAATAAAAAAGTGGTCAGATGAAGCAGATGCTAAGCTACAGGACTGTTTTGCTAGCACAGACTGGAATATTGTCGTGTCTTTACTATCATTAAACTGAAGACTTAGTTTTTATCAACGATTCTCTGTAATTAGTTACTAATTTAAACTGAATAATCATGTAACTGTAATTAACTAGGAAGTTGGGGCACCAAGGAAAGTATTCAGATTACAAAGTTATAATTTCCCAATATAACCTTTCAGATATTTTCATATCTGATCAATAGTCTTCTGATTAATGATTAATTTATTTTACCTCACGTTAGTCTCATTCCAAACGTCGTAAATTGTTGGTTATCTGCACGAATCCAGTCTTCACTATGAGTCATCCATACATCAATTGTCTTAAATCATTTATTTATTACTAACTAAGTAATTCACAGAAATGCATAAACAAACAGTAAATATGGTTACATGAAATGATAGGATGTGCCCTAGTGGGCTGAACCGGCATGGCAGCTTGTTAGACAAAGGGGCAATGGGGGGTCGACTAAGAAGTCCCTACAGAGTTAATTATAACAATTAAAATGCTAATCCCTTACACATGAACGCTCACTCATTCGGGAACAATTGCAATCAATATATATATTTACGCTCAGTGTGTCGCCTTCATCGCTGGTGAAAAGTCTTTCTTTTGTAGAATTGTCCATCTCTCTCCCTCTCTCTCTCTGTCTTGGTTAGAGGGGATAGTTCAAAGTGACATTCGTTATAGAATGAATGTTTCGGCGGTTGTCGTTCTTCGCGTTCCTTGATACCTTATTCCTAGCTGCAGACTAGTAATTAGTATCAAAGACAAGTTCTCATTCTGTCGGTATCGATAGTCTAAGAGTTTAACCACGTGGTATGGTTTTTTATTTATTTTATTTATTTCACCTTTATTTAACCAGGTAGGCTAGTTGAGAACAAGTTCTCATTTGCAACTGCGACCTGGCCAAGATAAGGCATAGCAGTGTGAACAGACAACACAGAGTTACACATGGAGTAAACAATTAACAAGACAATAACACAGTAGAAAAAAAGGGGAGTCTATATATACATTGTGTATATTAAAAATTAAAAATATGGTCTACACCTTTAGCCCTCTCGTAATTGAGGTAAGCTTGGTCTCAAACATTTGTCCCCCTCCTAATGGAGAAAAACATGGTCTGCTGATAATTTCTCAAAGTTGGGTTTGATTTAGTTCAAATCCAATTGGGAATTGTATTTTTCTTCATTAAACAGTCCACAATCATATTACACCATTATACAAACAGTATCATACTCACTAATTCATCTTATAAAACAATTAGATGTAAACTTCATATCTGAGGCTATTATTTAAACAGCGTTATGGTAATGTGGCCACACCGTCTCTCTTGAGCTTCCCAAGTTGTGACAAACGGACCAGTTCGTAGCTGGATTCTTCACCGATCTTGTACACTTTCTCTGGAACATGAAATTTGTTCGTACCTCAATTTCTGTGATGTGGAAGGATTTCCTTTGTCCTCTGTGAAAGTTTACCCTCTCTCTAATACCGTATGGCCATGAGGCAGGGTCTTCCTTAGGAATTTATGACCTCACTCTGCCCACAGCAGTCTGGTTGTAGAAGCAGAGAGCGGGGGATGGTGCTCGCTGTACTCAAAGAGGGCAACGTCATGACAATATGTTCCTGGATTCCTCCGATGGCATTGAGGAATACACCACATCAATCAATGGCTTCATCAATAAGTGCATCGATGACGTCGTCCCCACAGTGACTGTACGTACAGTACATACCCCAACCAGAAGCCATATATTACAGGCATCATTCGCACTGAGCTAAAGGGTAGAGCTGCCGCTTTCAAGGAGCGGAACTCTAATCTGGAAGGTTTTAAGAAATCCCGCTATGCCCTCCGACAAACCATCAAACAGGCAAAGCATCAATACAGAACTAAGATCGAATCGTACTACTCCGACGCTCGTCGCAGGGCTTGCAAACTATTACAAACTACAAAGGGAGGCACAGTCGAGAGCTGCCCAGTGACACGAGACTACCAGATAAGCTAAACTACTTCTATAATCGCTTCAAGGCAAGTAACACTGAAACATGCATGACAACATCAGCTGTTCCGGACGACTGTGTGATCACGCTCTCCTCAGCCGATGTGAGTAAGACCTTTAAACAGGTCAACATTCACAAGGCCGCAGGGCCTGCAGATTACCAGGACGTGTACTCTGAGCATGTGCTGACCAACTGGCAAGTGTCTTCACTGACATTTTCAACCTCTCCCTGTCTGACTCTGTAACATGTCTCAAGCCATAGACCCTGTGCCTAAGAACACTAAGGTAACCTGCCTAAATAACCACTGAACCGTAGCACTCACATCTGCAGCCATGAATTGCTTTGAAAGGCTGGTCATGGCTCACATCAACACCATTATCCCAGAAACCCAAGACCCACAGATTATACAATCTCTTTTGCACTCCACACTCCGCCCTTTCCCACCTGGACAAAAGAAACACCTATGTGAGAATGCTATTCATTTGACTACAGTTCAACGTTCAACAAAATAGTGACCTCAAAGCTCATCACTAAGGTAAGGACCATGGGACTAAACACCTCCCTCTGCAACTGGATCCTGGACATCCTGATGGGCCGCCCCAAGGTGGTAAGGGTAATTAACAACACATCCACCACGCTGATCCTCAACACGGGGGCCCCTCAGGTGTGCGTGCTCAGTCCCCTCCTGTACTCCCTGTTCACTAATGACTGCACGGCCAGGCACGACTCCGACACCATCATTAAGTTGGCAGATGACACAACAGTGATAGGCCTGATCACCGGCAACGAGGAGACAGCCTATAGGGAGGAGGTCAGAGACCTGGCCGTGTGATGCCAGGACAACAACCTCTCCCTCAATGTGATCAAGAAAAAGGAGATGATTGTGGACTAAAGGAAAAGGAGGACCGAACAAACCCCATTCTCATCGACGAGGCTGTAGTGGAGCAGGTTGAGAGATTCAAGGTTCTTGGTGTCCACATCACCAACAAACTAACATGGTCCAAGCACACCAAGACATTTGTGAAGAGGGCACAACAAAACATATTCCCCCTCAGGAGACTGAAAAGATTAGGCATGTGTCCTCAGATCCTCAAAAGGTTTTACAGCTGCACCATCGTGCAACCTGACTGGTTGCATCACAAGCTGGTATGGAAACTGCTCAGCCTCCGACCTCAAGGCACTACAGAGGGTAGTGGGTACAGCCTAGTACATCAAAGGGGCCAAGCTTCCTGCCATCCAGGACCTCTATACCAGGCGGTGTCAGAGGAAGGCCCTAAAAATTGTCAAAGACCCCAGCCAGCCTAGTCATAGACTGTTCTCTCTGTTACCGCATGGCAAGCGGTACTGGAGCGCCAAGTCTAGGTCCAAGAGGCTTCTATAAACAGCTTCCACCCATAAGCCATAAGACTCCTCTAATCAAATGGCTACCCAGACTATTTGCATTGCCCTCTTTATGCTGCTGCTACTCTGTGTTATTATCTATGCATAGTCACTATAATAACTCTACCTAAATGTACATATTACCTCAACTAACCGGTGCCTCCACAAATTGACTCTGTAACGGTACCCCCGTATATAGCCTCGCTACTGTTATTTTAGTTATTTGTTTCTTTAATTTCTTCTTTTTGAGTGTATTCTTCTTAAAAACTGCATTGTTGGTTATGGGCTTGTAAGTAAGCATTTCACTGTAAGGTTGTATTCGGCGTATGTGACAAATAAAATTGGATTTGATTTGATGCAACCACAGGTGTAGAGCGCTCAGACTTTCTGAACATCTAGTTCAGTCCTATGTGTTCTCTGGCCCATCTCTGATATCCTGTTGTGGATATTGGCTATGATGGTGGGTTCCCCATTGACAGAACATACAGAGCTGTGGTGGGAAACCGTGTAGACAGTTTTAGTGTCCATGCGTAGTGCATTATAGACAGTGTTAATGTGCATCCATAGTATAGAGTAGTGAACAGTACTGTCCATAATGTAGTATAGAGGACATGTCGTATGCTAAGTCCAGGGAGTTCCCAGAGTGGTATACCATGAAGCAAGCTAGATCTACACAGGGTCTTTTAAATCTAGCCAGCTTCAGTTAGCTTCACATTCCAGCTCAGATTTCATCTGTACCACGGTGGTGGATATTGCTCGTCCACCTGCCGCAAAAGGCTATCACATGCTTCCCAGTCGAAACAGTTTATGCTTATAAGTTTTTGTTAGTTTAGGTGTTCGTAGTTTTTTTTCAGCTGTTCGCGTACCCCAATTTTTTTCTTGAGGCAAGTCGAAGTTTGGTAGTCGAAGTCTACACCTTTCATCTGTGACTGGTTCACAGTAGGGTTGGGAACTATTGATGGGATTCTTCAATTAAGTGTTTGCTATCATTCACTTGAGAAGTACTGCACTAAACAGATGTGTAATTGCACGACTAAGACCTCTGCAAAACTTTAAAACTTCAATACAGAATTTAGAGGACGAAAATTTTGAGAAGTGTTTCTAGCTATATTGTTACTACGGTGGCTTAAGAGAGACAAACAGTAATATTGCCGCTTCTAGTTTTTCAAGCAAAGGTCTTTAGGGAGTGCGTGCACAGAAGTTTTCAAAAGTGTTGTCTTTTATTATCTGTCATTAATGCCTTTGATGTGCTTATCAATGCACTAGCACCTTTTCCCCCCACTCCTATCAATACCATTTTTATAAAGTCATTCAAAAGTTTGACTGTGCATGAACTTTGCCAAGATAATCCATCCACCTGACAGGTGTGGCATATCAAGAAGCTGATTAAACAGCATGATCATTACATAGGTGCACCTTGTGCTGTAGCCAATGAAAGGCCACTTTAAAATGTGCAGTTGTCACACAACACAATGCCAAAGATGCCTCAAGTTTTGAGTGTGTAATTGGCATGCCGACTGCAGTTATGTCCAACAGAACTGTAGCAAGAGAATTTGATGTTAATTTTTCTAACATAAGCTGCCCCGAATGTTGTTTCAGATAATTTTGCAGTATCTGCAACCGGCCTCAAAACCGCAGACCACATGTAACCATTCCAGCCCAGGACCTCCACATCCAGCTTCTTCACCTGCAGTGGGGGTGGGTGGTGCTGAGGAGTATTTCTGTCTGTAATAATGGACTTCTGTAGGGTGTGAGAGTAAAATTCTTATAACTCGTGTGTCCGTGTGAGCTGAAAGTGGGCCTCTGGGAGAAAACTGACAGGATATTTACGATGTCTTTTGGGTGATGAAACTGAGACCGCATTCCAGAGCATGAGTTAATGTTTCTGTTCTAAAGGTACTAGGGAGAGATGACCCCAGGGCCAGACCTTGGTTTCTATGCAAAGAGAATTGTTTTTACAGCAGATACTGTGTTCTGTGAATTATAAGTATCTTTCATACAAATCTTAACATTGTGACCCATTCCATAACCATGTTTGTCATGTAGACTGAAAGGGGTGCATCTTGGCTATAAAAGACCCTTGTGCTTTTGTCTCAGGGCTCTCAACGAATCATGTGAGTGGGATTCCGTCGACCAGCCATGATTATCGTAGAGCACTCAATTAACGTTGTGTGTGTGTGTGTGAGATGTAATGACCTGCTCCCTTAAGTGAATAAAGATTGTTTAAGTATAACTCTGACTTGTGATAATTTCTTAATCAAATGAGAGTTAAGGGAAAAAAACTCATGATTGGTTGGAGTTGGCGCCCGAGTCAGTGAGCCTATGCCATCCAAGGCCCACCCATGGCTACACCCCTGCCCAGTCATGTGAAATCCATAGATTGGGGCCTGATGAATTTATTTCAATTGAGTAACTTCCTTAGAACTGTAACTCAGTAAAATCTTTGAAATTGTTGAATTTATATTTCTGTTGAGTAAACATGGCTAAAAGTTGAGCCACTTGTGTGGTACCGATTATCCTGAGTTAAGCTCAAGAGTTGACCAACTCTTCAAACCTGTTTCATAGCGTACCCTTCTGGAGGTTGACATTCAGATTGAGTGAATGATCCCTGCTGTCTAAGTCCTGTGTTACAGCGTCTATGTTTCTAAATAATTTGTTGCGCCTACCGCTTAGCAGTTCGGCAAAGTTTAAGGTATAAACCACCATTAATTTAAGTCGTCTCTCCTGGTACACTAGATCTACTTCCTCTCTGATCCCACCCTGGGACGTATGATGAGCATAGCTGAGAAGGTCCATTCTAGAATGAAATAGAGCACTGCAAGCAACATCACACAGTGGATTCTTTTCAGTCTAGGTCATTTTATTTATTTCCAAGACAAGTGCAGTGGTATAGGCCTAATTCAAGGCAGCGAGAGTACACAGGAGAAATAAAACCACTGCCTGCAGCCAGCCACACGTATAATACATCAGAAAGCTTTAAGGGACTTGTCCAACTTATTCATTGTTGTGAAGAGAAGTTAGGAGGTCAGTGCCATGCGTGTTGGAATCAGTCGGCAGCAGTGGTGTTGGAATCTTCTTCGATGGTGTAATAAATGCTAAACTGTGCATTGTTATTCTGGGAAAGACAGGACAGGAACATGGTTAGAATACAGTGATAATGACTAAATTTACAAAGGCAGCCCAATTCTGATATGTTTCCTGTGTGTGCACACGTCTTTACCACATTGATAAAGTTTGTTAAGGCGTGCTATGTCCAGGGGGCTCAGGTGATTTCTCTGTCCAATCTGAACTCCACTCTTCTTGGAGTCAATAGTGGGGTTCCGGTTTGATGAGAAGTAATAACTGCCAGGAGAAACGCAACAATGGGGGATTTGAGGAAATGCTACTTTAACAAGGACTGCATCACAATGTCACCCTATTCCCAATATAGTGCACCTAGTTTGACCAGAGCCCAGGTAAAAAAAAGTTGTGACTTAAATAGGGAGCCATTTGGGACACAGATAAATGTTACTGGACCTAGATAATGTACAACTCATCTTTACTTATTGTTAGCAGTTTAAAAACAAGGCGAGGAAAATTAAGACTTCATTGGGAATCAGGAGGACAGGAGTGTGACTGACGTTCCGTAGTGCATTATGGAGTCGTAGTCATAGGGCAGATCCTGAGTGTCTCCTTCCTTCACCTTAAAGTTCTCTTCTTTTCCTGGAAGTTAAAAGAGGCAGACGTGACTGGTGGACACTGCTGGGTGTGATTGTGATATAGGGGAATGAAAGTGGAAATCTAGACAAGTTGTTGAGATGGAAACCATTAAGTTGAACCTCTAGCAGGAGGAAAACTCTACACGATTCAAGGCATGACTATTGCATCTTACCTAAGGAAACCCATAGCGGGTGGCCTTCAAGTTCAAGAGCTTACATGTTATCCCATGATACCCATTACGGGTGGCAACTGTAGATGACAATGTGGTGCTATTCATGTAAGGGGAATTTAGCGAACAAGGTTGCTGGGGAAATTCGCAGGAGTTAACGAATTCAGTTATATTCCACATAATTAGAAATTAGTCTATGAAATACATAGTATTGGTTTCAAACTGAAGAACACTGATGGTTACAGAGCTGGTGCTGTGAGATTAGGATATCAGGATTCAAGGTTACTATGATATTAGGCTATCAGGACCTGCTTAGACAAAGCTATTTTAACAGTAGAGAACAGGGTTGCAATGTATGGGGAAATTAATGGCTGCAGTAATGAGTACATGATACATGGAACATTTAGGCATAAATATATGAACGCCTGTTGTTCTGTCCTTGTGGTGTACTGTCCATTTTTGTTATGTAGGGTTTCATGTTGTCTGGACCCCAGGAAGAGCAGCTGCTGCTTTAGCAGTACCTAATGTCAATAGTTATTCTATACGGTCTTCACTCCAGACTACAAAAAGCTGAACAAGGTGTGCTAGTGTTGGGCTGGTACAAATGCCTGCACACTGCAGCTCTTCATGGGACAAATTGAGCAGCCCTGCCCCTGGTCCACATACAATGCCCGTGAGGTGGTTTAGCATGTGTTGGTGCGAGTTACCGGAGACCACGTTGTCCCACTGTATGGTGATGTATTGGTCACGGTCTGGCCGTGTGTGCTCGTGGTGCAGGCCCAGGGCATGCATCAGCTCATGGCACAGGTTCCCCACGTTACAGGCACTACCGAAGTACAGAGGCTGGGCCCCGCCCTGAAAACCTACATACGACGCACAGCTAGAGTTAAGGGAAGAAAGGTGAGAGAAGGGGGGGAGAGAGTGGATATGACAGGAAGAGAGAAAAATAAAAGGAAAATGAAGGAGCGGTTGTGAGTTAACTGTAAACTGCTGGGAAGGAGAGTGTGTTAATGTGACCATTTTGGACTCACCCTGTCCCAGAGATTAACTCTATGTAGTTAATCTCATTGGTGTATTCGTGGAAGAGGATACACGTCTGGTCTGAAATCATCTTGAACGCTGCTAGCATAGTTTCCTTTCTGTCCACTGTGGGGGAATCAGAGACAATGCATATCATTCTCACTGTATTAGAAATCATCTAGTGTTAGTGCTCATCTCTCCTACTGTATTCCACACTCACCCAGATCATCGTTGATCTTGTAGGGGATAGAAGTGACGCCTTCATTCGCCGGCCAAAGTGACTTCACAGCTAATCGGTCTTCCTGTAGAACAAAACACCTAGTCTTAAATCCAGCTGTCGCTAGAGTATAGGCCTCAAATTTAAATTGTTATTTCAGCATTTCCCCTATGATTTTTTTTTACATTCTAAAATGGTAAAACTATTTCAAAGTAAACTTAAATGACTAAAAACAGACTAAGTATGTAGAAAAGATAATGGAGCAATATACACAGTACTTTCCATGACAGACTGACCAGGTGAATGCTATGATCCTTACAGAGGTCACCTGTTCAATCAGTGTATATGAAGAGAACGGTTAAAGGAGGATTGTTAAGCCTTGCGACATGGATCGTGTATATATGTCATTCAGAGGGTGAATGGGCAGGACAAAATATTGAAGTACCTTTGAACAGGGTATGGTAGGTGCCAGGCTCACCAGTTTGAGTGTGTCAAGAACTGCAACGTTGCTGGGTATTTCACACCCAGTTTCCCCCATGTGTGTGTGAAGAAGGGTCCACCACCCAAAGAACATCCAGCCAATGGTCAAAAATTGGTGATAAGAATTGTGCAGAGCAACAGACGGGCTACAGTTAGTCAATTGACAGCCCAGGAAAACATTTGTGCCCTGAGACAATAAAAACGCACAACTCGTAGTACCTTGACACAAATGGGGTATGGAGGCCAACAACCACAGAGTTGCAGTTCTTTCAGCAAATAACTTGTTGCAGTGGACACAGGGGAACTGGATAAACATCTGGTCTGATGCAATTTCACGTCGATGGGAGGACTAGGGTATGGAGAAAACCACATGCAGCCATCATGCCGTGAGTCAACATGGCAGGCTGGTGAGAGGCAGTGTGACGCGTTCACGGCACACATGAGAAAAGTGGAGCAACGTTTGAACGCCACAGGATATCTGAACATCATTGAAAACCAGGTGCATCCCTTCATGGCAGTAGTGTATCCATCTGTGAAGGGATTTTTTTAAGCAGGATAATGCCCCATGCCACAAGGCCAGGATTGTCCAGGAATGGTTCCACAAACATGACAGTGAATTCAGCTTAGTGCAGTGGCCTGCCCAGTCACCAGATCTCAATCCAATTAAGCATCTGTGGGATGAGATGGAACGAGCCATTTCGGATTAGAGATCCACTACCAGCCAACTGGGCACAACGGTGGGAAGCATTGGGGAAATCATGGGGCCAGCATTCCTGTGGAACGCTCGACATCTTATAGAGTCCATGCCCCGACGAATTGAGGCTTTTCTGAGGGCAAAGGGGGGTGCAACTCAATACTAGGTGTTCCTAATGTTTTGTAAACTATATTTTAAGATCTTCACCAAAAAAATATAATAACTAGTGGGCGTTGCCAACGATTAAATTGAGATTGTCGTCACTGGCTGACACACAGTAAATCTATTATTTGCACGACTCACTCTGCAATAGAGTTTAACATGAATTTTGAATGACTACCTCATCTCTGTACCCCACACATACAATTATCTGTCTCAGACAAGCAGTGACTTTCAAACAGACTCAACTGCAACGACCAGGGAGGTTTTCAAATAACTCGCAAAAGGCACCTATTGGCAGATGGGTATAAAAAAAGCAGACATTGAATGCAAAAAATGTCAAAGCAATTATCTTTTTGTCTTGAATACAAAGTGTAATGAGAGGCTAATCCAATAGATTATTGAGTACCACTTCATATTTTCAAGCAGTGGTAGATGCATCATGTTATGGGTATGCTTGTAATCATTGCGGACTGGGGAAGTCTCAGGATGAAAAAAAAAACGAATGAGCTAAACACAAGCAAGATCCTAGAGGAAATCCTGGTATAGTCTGCTTTCCACCAGACACTGGGAAAATAATTCACCTTTCAGCAGAACAATAACCTAAAACACAAGGGCAAATCTGTACTGGAGTCGCTTACCAAGACAGAATGTTCCAGAGTGGCCGAGTTACAGTTTTGATAAATCTACAGCAAGACCTGAAAATGGTTGTTTAGTAATGAACAACCAATTTGACAGCTTGAATAATTTTGGAGAAGAATTAAGTGGGCAACTGTTGCACAACCCAGGTGTGGAAAGCTCTTAGAGTTACCCAGAGAGACTCACAGCTGTAATCACTGCCTAAGGTGCTTCTACAAAGAATTGACTCTGGGATGCGAATAGTTGACATATTTTTGCATTTGATTTTCAATAATCACGCAAATATTCCCAAAAACATGTTCACTGTCATTATGGGGTATTTTGTGTAGATGGGTTAGAATTTTTATTTCATCCGTTTAGAATTCAGGCTGTCACAAAAAAATGTGAAATAGGTCAAGGGGTATGAATGCTTTCAGAAGCCACATACCAGCTTCTGGTATACAGACTGAAACTAATGATTGCAAAATCCTTTCAGTTCTCTTTACAAGCCAGAATGTTGAATAAAATGACAATGAAACTTACTCTACTGGTGGTCCGTGGTGTTGATCCTTCAGATGGTTCAAATATCCACAGGAAAGTACTGTTAACGCAACCTTTTAGAGTGGCGGTACTGAAGTTGAAATTTCTATCACTTAGTAGTATGCAGGCATTGTTTATTTTCCTGTGGATATTTTGGGTCTCAAATTTTGACCATCTGAAGGACCAACACCATGGACAATCAACCGGTAGAGCAAGTTCAAATGTACTTCTAGTCAACAATCTGGCTTGAATTATTTTGCAGTCATTAGCTTCAGGCTGTGTATACCAGAAGGTGGTATCAATCGGATTCATCAGCCTAAAAGACGCAAGTAACAGGAGAGAAAGCAGGGATCATAGACTCACCGAAACCAGAATGTCTCCCTCCATGATAGCAAGGTCAAACTGTAAGTCCTCTGTAACAGAGAGAGAGGGTCTGAAACAACATGTACCATTAAAGTCCAGACCTCGTGATAGAGGTCCAGGATTACACGCTTCATCTAATGAATGTGTTACCTTCTCTGGTTTCAGGTGTTTTATACCAATCATTTTGTCTGCGACATGGCCCCATCGAGGCAGTAGAACCTGAAGGGAATTGTGAACAAACTACATTTACAATATCATTGTTTATTGATAGATAAACTTGAAGACAACAGATTGAGTTGTTTCTTTGGGCCCCATCACCCCAAGAGACTGACTTGATAACACTGTATAGGCCTACCTGTGGCAGAGAAAGTCACATTAGTAGAATTGTTGATGGGGTTTTTAGAGTTGTCCACTGAAACACAGAAGAAAAATATTACTAAGCAGAACAGTACATAGTTTTGCAGTACAGCTGGCGTACATTAAATAAAACAGTGAAAAACAGGAAAGAGGCCTAGCTTTCAGCCTATCACCTAACAAAATGACTGGTCCCCAATGCAGGCCTGCCTACCTGTGGCAGGGAAAGTAGCATTTGAAGTAGTAGCATTTGTGAAATTGGCTATGGGAACACTGCCCACTGAAACACACAAGGCAAACATAAAACATGTGACATAATAATATGGTCAACCAAATGGCATCTGTGAAATTGGCCTGGCCTACAGTACCTCAAATGAAAACCACTCAAAAGTAGGACGTCACAACAACAAAATTACTGGTCCTACCTTGGACAACCCAGAGAATCAGAAGCCAAACCATGTTGCAACGATGATCGTCCCCCAGGATTTGGGAGAAAAGAACCAAAGAAAGGGCACAAACAAATTCACACACTTGCTCTCTTTCCAGTCAAAGAGTGGGTGGGGCAGCAATCACAAAGTAACAGGTGCTGGTGTGGTCACTTGCTTTTAAGTTCTCAACCTCAACAACATATGGCGCTAAGTGGCTCTCTAATTTCCTGCCATTTCGACCTAAGGAAGAAGAAGAATGTGCCTCGCTGTTAAACAGTAAACACGTGGCAGTGATATGCCATGTTCAAGTGCTACTCGGAACTAGGAAACTCTTAGTACCTTAGTCTGAAATTATTTGGTTTTAATTGCACTTATGTACAGTGGTGGAAAAATGACTCAATTGTCATGAAGTAAAAGCAGGATTTTGTTGTTTTTTAAATGTATATGAACAGACAGGGTAGGGTACACTCCAACATTGATTGCGTCAGATCCGAAGCAGTATGTAGTAAGCAGTAAGACAACTTGTTATATTGAGGTTAAGTAATGTTAAATAAAAAATACAAAGATAATTATTGATAGGTGCGAGAATCGGACCATATTGCTGTGCTGCATGAGTATACTAAATAATAAGTACTTATTGGTGTCAGGGAAAATGTATTGGGGTTAAAAGTACATATTTTCTTTAGAAATGTAGTGGAGTTAATAATAAAGTACAAATACGCAAAAAACTACTTCAGTAGTACTTTAAATCATTTTTACTTAAGAACTTTACACTACCGTATACACGTACTGCGTTCAAGCTGTTAGCAAGTCGGAAATTTCAGTTTCCTTGTTCCGACTAGCAAATGAACACAGCAATAGTTTATTCAAGGTACATTTATTCTGATAACATTATTTAACTAAATGTATCTGTTTCTGGATTGCTGTGAAATACATTCTGCTCCAAAAAAAAATCATAAATCACTGATGGCATAGCAGTCAGACGTCATTTGTCTTCGTCTTGTCGTGTCCTGTGTATATATATATTTACATATTTTCCTCGCATATCTTTTTATATATATTTTTTCTAAAAATCTCAACTTCAAAACACTCTCCTGCAACCCGCATCACCAATTAAAAAAAAAAAAAGTATTATTCACCTCAAATCTTAAATATTAGAAGCTAGCCAGAAGCTAGCCAGTTTACTGGCTAACGTTAGTATTCAGCTAACCACGGTTGGTGGTCATCAGCTTTCCTTTAGCTCGAGAAGCTAACGGCAGTTTACAGCGACTCAGACCAGAGCATACCGGACCTATTTTCTCCCCATATCCCCGGATTTCTACCGCAAGCTCTGGACATTTACACCTGGATCTTGCAGCTAGCTAGCTGCTATCCGAGTGACTATTACTTACGTCGGTCCCGGAGCAAACATCAATTATCCCGGAGCGAGCCAGCTGAGGAGTTCCATCAGCCACTCCTGGGCTACAATCACCTATCCGGACCCGTTTCACTGCTGATGCGGAGCCCCACCGGGCCTTCACAACTGGACTACCGACATTATCCGCCCGAGGGAGTTAGCCAACTGGCCCCTCCGTCGCGACGTTACCTGAACGCCCATCCATGGCCCGCTAATCGTTAGTTGTCTTATCGGCTGCTATCTGAATAGGTCTATCGGACAATTTTCTTGGGTCACTATAACTATATCTATTTTGCCCATTGGATTGATCCCCTCTACCACACGGAACCCCACTAATCTACCGACGGAAACGCATGAGGTGGCTAAAAAAAAGACCTCCATCCTCTGCTAGCTTGCTACCCATGGCCCGGCTAGCTGTCTGAATCGCCGTGACCCCAACCAACCTCACTACTCACTGGACCCTTATGATCACTCGGCTAAGCATGCCTCTCCTTAATGTCAATATGCCTTGTCCATTGCTGTTCTGGTTAGTGTTTATTTCACTGTAGAGCCTCTAGCCCTGCTCATTATACCTTATCCAACCTTATACAACCACACATGCAATGACATCACCTGGTTTCAAGGATGTTTCTAGAGACAATATCTCTCTCATCATCACTCAATGCCTAGGTTTACCTCCACTGTATTCACATCCTACCATACCTTTGTCAGTACATTATACCTTGAAGCTATTTTATCGCCCCCAGAAACCTCCTTTTACTCTCTGTTCCGGATGTTCTAAACGACCAATTCTCATAGCTTTTAGCCATACCCTTATCCTACTCCTCCTCTGTTCCTCTGGTGATATAGAGGTGAATCCAGGCCCTGCAGTGCCTAGCTCCACTCCTATTCCCCAGGAACTCTCTTTTGATGACTTCTGTAACCGTAATAGCCTTAGTTTCATGCATGTTAACATTAGAAGCCTCCTCCCTAAGTTTGTTTTATTCACTGCTTTAGCACACTTTGCCAACCCGGATGTTCTAGCCGTGTCTGAATCCTGGCTTAGGAAGACCACCAAAAACTCTAAAATCTCCATCCCTAACTACAACATTTTCAGACAAGATAGAACTGCCAAAGGGGGCGGTATTGCAATCTGCTGCAGCGATAGCCTGCAGAGTTCTGTCCTACTATCCAGGTCTGTACCCCCAAAATTTGAACTTCTACTTTTAAAAATCCACCTCTCTAAAAGCAAGTCTCTCACCGTTGCCGCCTGCTATAGACCACCCTCTGCCCCCAGCTGTGCTCTGGACACCATATCTGAACTGATTGCCCCCCCATCTATCTTCAGAGGTCATGCTGCTAGGCGACCTAAACTGGAACATGCTTAACACCCCAGCCATCCTACAATCTAAGCTTGATGCCCTCAATCTCACACAAATTATCAATGAACCTACCAGGTACCACCCCAAAGCCATTAACACGGGCACCCTCATACAGTGCCTTGCGAAAGTATTCGGACCCCTTGAACTTTGCGACCTTTTGCCACATTTCAGGCTTCAAACATAAAGATATAAAACTGTATTTTTTGTGAAGAATCAACAACAAGTGGGACACAATCATGAAGTGGAACGACATTTATTGGATATTTCAAACTTTTTAAACATATCAAAAATGGAAAAATTGGGCGTGCAAAATTATTCAGCCCCCTTAAGTTAATACTTTGTAGCGCCACCTTTTGCTGCGATTACAGCTCTAAATCGCTTGGGGTATGTCTCTATCAGTTTTGCACATCGAGAGACTGACATTTTTTCCCATTCCTCCTTGCAAAACAGCTCGAGCTCAGTGAGGTTGGATGGAGAGCATTTGTGAACAGCAGTTTTCAGTTCTTTCCACAGATTCTCGATTGGATTCAGGTCTGGACTTTGACTTGGCCATTCTAACACCTGGATATGTTTATTTTTGAACCATTCCATTGTAGATTTTGCTTTATGTTTTGGATCATTGTCTTGTTGGAAGACAAATCTCCGTCCCAGTCTCAGGTCTTTTGCAGACTCCATCAGGTTTTCTTCCAGAATGGTCCTGTATTTGGCTCCATCCATCTTCCCATCAATTTTAACCATCTTCCCTGTCCCTGCTGAAGAAAAGCAAGACCAAACCATGATGCTGCCACCACCATGTTTGACAGTGGGGATGGTGTGTTCAGCTGTGTTGCTTTTGGTTATGGTTACGCCAAACATAACGTTTTGCATTGTTGTCAAAAAGTTCAATTTTGGTTTCATCTGACCAGAGCACCTTCTTCCACATGTTTGGTGTGTCTCCCAGGTGGCTTGTGGCAAACTTTAAACAACACTTTTTATGGATATCTTTAAGAAATGGCTTTCTTCTTGCCACTCTTCCATAAAGGCCAGATTTGTGCAATATACGACTGATTGTTGTCCTATGGACAGAGTCTCCCACCTCAGCTGTAGATCTCTGCAGTTCATCCAGAGTGATCATGGGCCTCTTGGCTGCATCTCTGATCAGTCTTCTCCTTGTATGAGCTGAAAGTTTAGAGGGACGGCCAGGTCTTGGTAGATTTGCAGTGGTCTGATACTCCTTCCATTTCAATATTATCGCTTGCACAGTGCTCCTTGGGATGTTTAAAGCTTGGGAAATCTTTTTGTATCCAAATCCGGCTTTAAACTTCTTCACAACAGTATCTCGGACCTGCCTGGTGTTTTCCTTGTTCTTCATGATGCTCTCTGCGCTTTTAACTGACCTCTGAGACTATCACAGTGCAGGTGCATTTATACGGAGACTTGATTACACACAGGTGGATTGTATTTATCATCATTAGTCATTTAGGTCAACATTGGATCATTCAGAGAACCTCACTGAACTTCTGGAGAGAGTTTGCTGCACTGAAAGTAAAGGGGCTGAATAATTTTGCACGCCCAATTTTTCAGTTTTTGATTTGTTAAAAAAGTTTGAAATATCCAATAAATGTCGTTCCACTTCATGATTGTGTCCCACTTGTTGTTGATTCTTCACAAAAAAATACAGTTTTATATATTTATGTTTGAAGCCTGAAATGTGGAAAAAGGTCGCAAAGTTCAAGGGGGCCGAATACTTTCGCAAGGCACTGTAGATATCATCCTAACCAACTTGCCCTCCAAATACACCTCTACTGTTTTCAACCAAGATCTCAGCAATCACTGCCTCATTGCCTGCATACGTAATGGGTCAGCGGTCAAGCGACCTCCACTTATCACTGTCAAACGCTCCATCAGGCCTTTCTAATCGACCTGGCCCGGGTATCCTGGAAGGATATTGACCTCATCCCGTCAGTAGAGGATGCCTGGTTATTTAAAAAAATGCCTTCCTCACCATCTTAAATAAGCATGCCCCATTCAAGAAATTTAGAACCAGAAACAGATATAGCCCTTGGTTCTCTCCAGACCTGACTGCCCTTAAGCAACACAAAAACATCCTATGGCGTTCTGCATTAGCATCGAACAGCCCCCGTGATATGAAACTTTTCAGGGAAGCTAGAAACCAATATACACAAAGGCTAGCTTTTTCAAGCAGAAATTTGCTTCCTGCAACAGAAACTCAAAAAAGTTCTGGGACACTGTAAAGTCCAGGGAGAATAAGAACACCTCCTCCCAGCTGCCCACTGCACTGAGGATAGGAAACTCTGTCACCACCGATAAATCCACTATAATTGAGAATTTCAATAAGCATTTTTCTATGCTGGCCATGCTTTCCACCTGGCTACCCCTACCCCGGCCAACTGCACTGTACTCCCCACAGCAACTCGCCCAAGCCTTCCCCATTTCTCCTTCTCCCAAATACAGTCAGCTGATGTTCTGAAAGAGCTGCAAAATCTGGACCCCTACAAATCAGCCGGGCTAGACAATCTGGACCCTTTCTTTCTAAAATTATCTGCCAAAATTGTTGCAACCCCTATTACTAGCCTGTTAAACCTCTTTTTCATTTTGTCTGAGATTCCCAGAGATTGGAAAGCAGCTGTGGTCATCCCCCTCTTCAAAGGGGGGGGACACTCTACATCCAAACTGCTACAGACCTATCTCTATCCTACCCTGCCTTTCTAAGGTCTTCGAAAGCCAAGTCAACAAACAGATTACCGACCATTTTGAATCCCACCACACCTTCTCCGCTATGCAATCAGGTTTCAGAGCTGGTCATGGGTGCACCACAGCCATGCTCAAGGTCCTAAATTATATCATAACCGCCATCGATAAGAGACAATACTGTGCAGCCGTATTCATTGACCTGGCCAAGGCTTTCGACTCTGTCAATCACCACATCCTCATCGGCAGACTCGATAGCCTTGGTTTCTCAAATGATTGCCTTGCCTGGTTCACCAACTACTTCTCTGATAGAGTTCAGTGTGTCAAGTCGGAGGGCCTGTTGTCCGGGCCTCTGGCAGTCTCTAAGGAGGTACCACAGGGTTCAATTCTTGGGCCGACTGTATACATCAATGATGTGGCTCTTGCTGCTGGTGAGTCTCTGATCCACCTCTACGCAGACGACACCATTCTGTATACTTATGGCCCTTCTTTGGACACTGTGTTAACAACCTTCCAGACGAGCTTCAATGCCATACAACTCTCCTTCCGTGGCCTCCAACTGCTCTTAAATACAAGTAAAACTAAATGTATGCTCTTCAACGGATGGCTGCCTGCACCTGCCCGCCCGTCCAGCATCACTACTCTGAACGGTTCTGACTTGGAATATGTGGACAACTACAAATACCTAGGTGTCTGGTTAGACTGTAAACTCTCCTTCTAGACTCACATCAAACATCTCCAATCCACCTTTCTTGGTTGTTAGGTGCAACTTTAAGAAAAATATTATATTATAAGAAAAATATTATTATTTCACAAAAGTATGGCACTGGGCCTTTACTAGTCCTGTATTAGCGGACTGATATAGCCATCTGTAGCGTGGGGTAAAAAAAAAAAAATCTAAACAGCAGGTTCGAGTCCCAGTCGGGGCTACCCCAATAATTCACTACATTGGACTATAGGACATAGTGACACACAACCTCTCCTATCTCTTCATTCTTCTCTCTCTCCCTCTGTCTGTCTCTCTGTCTGCCCCTCTCCATCTGTGTTTTAACTGTAGGAATCCTGGCTATGGATTGGCTGACTGTCCGGAGGCGGACAGAGACAGGAGATGGGAAGGGACATCTGCTACCGCTGTGGATCCACTGAACACGAGATCAAAAGCTACCTCGCTAAAATAGACCCAGCACTGGATGTGTGCCTCAATAAGCTGTTGCACTATCGTATGAGAAGGAAAAAGAGAGAAGGGGGGGGCTTAGGAAGGGAGCGATATAAGAGGGAGAGAGTGTGTATCCACCAGTGTGTTGTTTGTTGTACCTATGTGTGAGTGTGTGTGTTGTCTGAGACGAATGGTAGAATCGTGTGCTGTTTTGTTGCGGCTCCTGACTCATTTGTGATCTCCCTCTCTCAGGTGAATCCCCATATGCCAAGAGTTTCATCTGTGGTAAGACTGGTTACATGTCCAGGTCCTGCCCAGACAACCCCAAAGGACTACACCGCAGGTGCAGTAGTCACACACACTCTCAAAGTACTAAACTATGCAAATACATCAAACAGACAATCCATAACATTGTCTCTTCTCCTTATATGTAGAAGGATGTTGTCTTGTGTGTGGTTCAGTAGAACACATCCAGAAGGATTGTCCTGAGCACCAGGCTGCATGTTAGTAACCTATTCTACATACAATATATTTCTCTCTGAATATCCCTCTCTTGTCAGTTCTATACAATATATTTCTATCTGTATGGCCTTCTTGTCTGTTCTATTTAATCTATTTCTATCTGAAAGTTCTGTACAGTTTCTGTCCTTAATGCACTCCAAGATGTTACTTGACTGATGTGTGTTTGTCCAATACCCCTGTAGCTAAGCAAGTGACCTTGGGCTGGCTGTTCAATAACATGAGTACTGACCATGAGGAAGTGCACGTGCCTGTGAAGAAACTCCCTCCCAAACAGGCCAAGGTAGTGATCTTCTGACCTGCCAATCAACCCAAAGGACTCGCCAGATTGGACAGGACTGACTAGCACAGAGCAGACTGCACATCCCAGGACTAAATCCATGAAGGTCACTGTTCTTGCTCAGAGCATTAAAAAAACAACATCCACAGATCCATAGTCAGTGGAAATGGATAGCTTCTCTTGAAAGAGGTCTGTGTTCTCACACCGTGGACACCGTTTTAGGAATGTATATGATTCATATGGAGGGACTAGACTATATTAGACTGGAGACTGTGGTGTGCTGTACACCAGCTAACAGGGGTGTGTTCAGTTCAATTAAACATTTGCCATGTTTAGTAATGGCTTGTACTGAACGACACATTTCCCCAAAACATTCTTGAGCAGCCCAAGTAGTGCCATGGTCTGATGTCACAGGAGAAGGAGAGGTGTGTTGGATCTATGTGAATGATATGATAAGTTCAACTGATATTATGAATTTATTTTGTATATGATGAATTTCCTTTTAATAAAGGAGGAGTTAAACAGTCCCTCTATCCTCTCCTGTATCTAAAGATGTGTTTGTCTGGTAGCCCTCTTTGTTATAGGTTTCCTGTTTAGTGATGTATTCTATCTCTTCCATCCCCAGCTGTCAAAGAGAAAAATCTAAGGTAAAACATTTAGCTTTTATTTGTTATTTACAGAATAGGTTTTGTCATTATGAGTATCATTATGTCACTGTACATTACTCGCATCAACATCTGAAATATTTATAGAAAAATTAATTAAATAAGACCTACACCACATACATGAGCTAAATTTGCTCTGAATTGTTACAGAAACGTCACAAATACTTTTTTGGGTAACTGTAAATGTAACACCTGTATTAGCAGCCACGGACAGTTCTGTATTGTTAGAATCTGTGCTGCTGTGTCAGTTCACCATCATAGACTCATGCTTAGTGTGTGAGTCAGTAGAGGGTAGTGATGAGGTCTCTCTCCAGGAAGGTGGTACATGCGCTAGCCGTCTCCTCCATAGACTTGGACCAGCCTGCCAGGTTACCTGCTACATACGGCAAAACACCTGACGTCACCTGGTTGTAGTAACACACCTGGAACACAAAATAAGACACCTGGTGTTAACACATTTGATTAATAGTGAGGTCTATGGAGGGCTACTGAAGACGTGATGAAAGCTAACAAGTTATTATACTGTGCTTATTAACCCTATAAAAAAATTAATTTAAATGACTTTCATTTATCTGCATGACTTTATATTTAGCCTCACAATGAATTGTTTCACCATTTTCTTTTCAGGAAACTAGGGCTACAAGTAGAACCCAATTTGAAATAAACAGTTGCATTCATGAATTTTATTGACAAATGTCCATTTAAAAAAATAAGATCCGCCAAAGAAAAAAAAGACAAAAAAAAGCATTTATAAGAATGTTGTAAGTACAGATGGTTTGCTCTGTGGGAAGTGAAGATCCTACTAGTGAGTGACAACTATGTGAGCTTATTGCAGTATTATAGACACTAGGTGGTGAGGGTAGGTAGCAACACATCTGCCACGCTGATCCTCAACACTAGAGCTCCCCAGGGGTGCGTGCTCAGACCCCTCCTGTACTCCCTGTTCACCCACAACTGCATGGCCAGACACGACTCCAACACCATCATTAAGTTTGCAGACGACACAACAGTGGTAGGCCTGATCACCGACAATAACGAGACAGCCTATAGAGAGGAGGTCAGAGACCTGGCCGGGTGGTGCCAGAATAACAACCTATCCCTCAACGTAACCAAGTCTAAGGAGATGATTGTGGACTACAGGAAAAGGAAGACCGAGCACGCCCCCATTCTCATCGACGGGGCTGTAGTGGAGCAGGTTGCGAGTCTTCAAGTTCTTCGGTATCCACATCACCAACAAACTAGAATGGTCCAAACACACCAAGACAGTCATGAAGAGGGCACGACAAAGCCTATTCCCCCTCAGGAAACTAAAAAGATTTGGCATGAGTCCTCAGTTCCTCAAAGGTTCTACAGCTGCAACATCGAGAGCATGCTGACTGGTTGCATCACTGCCTGGTACGGCAATTGCTCGGCCTCCGACCGCAAGGCACTACAGAGGGTAAAAATTGTCAAAGACCCCAGCCACCCTAGTCATAGACTGTTCTCTCTACTACCGCATGGCAAGCAGTGCAGGAGTGCCAAGTCTAGGACAAAAAGGCTTCCGAACCATTTTTACCCCCAAGCCATACGACTCCTGAACAGGTAAAAAAAATAGTTACATGGACTATTTGCATTGTGTTCCCCCCCCCAACCCCTCTTTTACGCTGCTGCTACTCTCTGTTTATCATATATGCATAGTCACTTTAACTATACATTCATGTACATACTACTTCAATTGGCCCGACCAACCAGTGCTCCCACACATTGGCTAACTGGGCTATCTGCATTGTGTCCCACCACCCGCCACCTACCACGCGCCAACCCCTCTTTTATGCTGCTGCTACTCTCTGTTTATCATATATGCATAGACACTTTAACCATATCTACATGTACATACTACCTCAATCAGCCTGACTAACAGGTGTCTGTATATAGCCTCACTACTGTTATTACTCACTGTCTTTTTACTGTTGTTTTTATTTCTTTACTTACCTATTGTTCACCTAATACCTTTTTTGCACTGTTGGTTAGAGCCTGTAAGTAAGCATTTCACTGTAAGGTCTACCTACACCTGTTGTATTCGGCACACGCAAAAAATAAACTTTGATTATATTTTATTTGATATGTCCTGGGATTTCCTATGCTCTTCTACATAGAGGAACCCCTTACCTTCTACTCTTGTGTGGCTTCTGAGAGTCATAGAGCAAAACATGTGTGTCCGTGAGAGTCTCAGGTTTTCATAGATAGCTTTTAATAGTTTGTAGCGCAAACCAGGAGTTAATGGCCTCTGCCGTGTGTCAGGGGTGGGACTGTAGGAGTTAATGGCCTCTGCCATGTGTCAGGGGTGGGACTGTAGGAGTTAATGGACTCTGCCATGTGTCAGGGGTGGGACTGTAGGAGTTAATGGACTGTGCCGTGTGTCAGGGGTGGGACTGTAGGAGTTAATGGCCTCTGCCGTGTGTCAGGGGTGGGACTGTAGGAGTTAATGTCCTCTGCCATGTGTCAGGGGTGGGACTGCAGGAGTTAATGGACTCTGCCATGTGTCAGGGGTGGGACTGTAGGAGTTAATGGACTCTGCCGTGTGTCAGGGGTGGGACTGTAGGAGTTAATGGACTGTGCCGTGTGTCAGGGGTGGGACTGTAGGAGTTAATAGCCTCTGCCGTGTGTCAGGGGTGGGACTGTAGGAGTTAATGGACTCTGCCGTGTGTCAGGGGTGGGACTGTAGGAGTTAATGGACTCTGCCATGTGTCAGGGGTGGGACTGTAGGAGTTAATGGACTGTGCCGTGTGTCAGGGGTGGGACTGTAGGAGTTAATGGCCTCTGCCATGTGTCAGGGGTGGGACTGTAGGAGTTAATGGACTGTGCGGTGTGTCAGGGGTGGGACTGTAGGAGTTAATGTCCTCTGCCGTGTGTGCGTGCGTGTTAGTGATGTGCAGTTCGCCAACAATTTGTTATTTTTCAACAACTCTTTTTACTGACTCGAGAGTCCGATTCGTTTTTCTGAGTGACACGTTCATTATAGTAATTTGTTCGACCTGCTGGCCGCAATGAATTCTACAGCAGGATTGATAAGTGCTCCTCCAGCTCAGTGGCTCTGGAGACATGCTCTCACTAACAACTGTCTGTCACATATGCGCGTAGGAAAATAGGCCATGCTGCAGGTAGCATAGAGAAGAAAAATACATGTTAAGAACTGTTAATTGATCTCATGGTGCAAATATGAATGCAATTAATTGATTATGTATTGTTATGATGGATACAACTTTGCACAGCCTCTGCTCAACAAACTCGAACTCGAGAATGAATGGTTTGGGAGGGGCTTCTGCAGTTCGCAAATTATATTGTGCTTATCACCCTCACAGCAGTCAAGCAGTTGCATGACACCAAGAATCATTCACAATCTAGTCCTGTTGTGGCCGCAACTAGACCTCGTTTCAAAGGAATCAAGGAATAATCGTATATGTATGACTAGCAATCACATGTACATAGTTTAAATCACAATTTTGCAAGGCTGTCACAAATGACAGCGCCAATAAGCCTTTTTTGGTGAATGAGATGTGACTCTGAGAGGCTTGTAGAGTCATGACTCGAGGTTTCAGTTCATCGTTCGCCGGTAGGGGGTCTTGCATGCACTGGGTATTACTTCATCAAATGAACAAAATTAGTTTAAAGATTTGTTCTTTTAACTGAACGACTCAAAAAGATCAAAGTCAGTAAAACGAGCCAAACTTCCCATCACTAGATGGGAATAGACCTTGATGAAAAGGTAGTGTGTGTCAACTAGGCAGCAAATGAAAAAGCCAAAACAAAATCATACAAAGCAAGACTACACGGAGGTCCAAGGGAGTGGCGTAGGCAGTCAGTGTGTTGGTGCGTCTGCCTCACCTTGCAGCTGTTGAGTCCCAGGCTGTGGATGAGGAAACCGGCACACTTGGCCTCGCTACGGAGGAAACCCTCCACAGGGGGAACTGTTGTCACAGTTACCGACCTCAGGGCCACCACATAGGGGTCACTGTAGAAGAAACACACATATAGTTACAGAAATCAGAATGAACACATAACCATCACCCCTGTAGAAGACAGGAACACACACACACAAACATCATTCTGAAGGAAACCTTACCCGTCTTTGCAGGGCTGCCTCTTTGATAGCAGGAACACAAAGTCACGGCTCTTGCCTCCATTGATGGGTGGGCATTTAATATGATATACTGTCTCTTCCTCATCCGCCCTCTCCACCTCCTCACAGCTCCTACAGAAAGAAGGGGGTGTGAGAGGTTAAAGGTTTAGTTAGTTTAATGAATATAAAGCTCTGTGTTGGTCATACTTACAGGTAGTGGTTGTCCCAAAGAGGTCGCAGCGTGAGGTCAGCCAGTAAGGTGAAGGCATGGAGGGCAGAGGTCATGACCTCCATCTGAACTTGGACACAAAGCAGCTCCACCTCCTCATGGACATACACAGCGACCTGGATACACAAACATACAACAGAGAAAAGACAACGTAAAAACAAAATGGTGTCCAACTCCAAAAAGGACAGAGAATCTCCTTTACAAAATTGCCATATAATGCCTCCGTTCATGCATGTGTGTGTTTCTTACTCTGTCACTGATGCTGCTGGCTTCCCAGTCTTGTTTCCCAGCCAGTACAGTTAGAGCTGCTACATTGTTATAGCCCAGATACACCTGCAGGGGGCGATAGGAGAGAGAGACAGTCAGCTGAGAAATAATGAGTGTATCTCAGCTTCAAACAACTTGTCATCTGGCATGGCAGCGGTGGTAGAAAAAGTTCTCAATTGTCATACTTGAGTAGAAGTAAAGATACCTTAATAGAAAATGAAAGTCACCCAGTAAAATACTACTTGAGTAAAAGTCTAAAAGTATTTGGTTTTAAATATAAGTAAGTATCAAAAGTAAAAGTATAAATTATTTCAAATTCCTTACATTAAGCAAACCAGAGTAATTTACAGATAGCCAGATGGCACACTCTAACATCCTTTACAAACAAAGCATTTGTGTTTAGTGAGTATGCCAGATCAGAGGCAGTAGGGATGACCAGGGATGTTCCCTTTAAAATACAATAATCCTGTCCTGCTCAGCATTCAAAATGTAACGAGTACTTTTGTGTGTTAGGAAAAATGTATGGAGTAAAAAGTACATTATTTTCTTTAGGAATGTAGTGAAGTAAAAGTAGTCAAAAATACTTAAGTAAAAATACTTTAAAGTACTACTTAAGTACTTTACACCACTGCATGGCAGCAATGTGGCTAGAACAATGGTTGCTGGTAGTGTCATGTTCATTACATGGCTGTAGTACCTGGTTGCTTTTGTCCCAGGGGACAGAGAGAGGAGCCTCCTCCTTACAGGATAGGATGTGCTTTCTAGCCATGCGTATTCTCTTCCTGACAATGGCAGACAGATATCTTCTCTCCCCGTCCTGGGTGGTGTATGTGACTTGGGGGAAGGCAGGTACGTCACCAGGTGTGTTAGCTAGCTGGTAGATGAGGAAGGCACTGTTGATGTGACGTGGTTTGTTCGCGGTCCACTCCTCACAGTTATAGGCCTCCACTCGGACACCTACCTCGATACTATACACACAGGCGCACACACATTTTAAATTCTGTGCTAATTACATTTCCATAGGATCCGATTATCTGAAAGGTAAGACAGATGACTAGAAGTGTTACCTGTTGTTAAATGTGTTGTTGACCACAGCCTTAAAGACCAGTCTGTCACCTACAGAGGAGGGCCCTCTGAAGCGAAACATGTCTACAGACCTCAGAGAGGGGAAGCAGCCACACAGACGACTGGAGAGAGAGAGACAGAGAGGGTTAGTAGTGTGTGTGTGTGTGTGTGTGTGTGTGTGTGTGTGTGTGTGTGTGTGTGTGTGTGTGTGTGTGTGTGTGTGTGTGTGTGTGTGTGTCTACCTGGCTGCCACTGTGGCTGCATTCTCCATCCAGGCCATGATCTGTCCTCCGAAGGTGTTGCCATGGTGATTAGCATGTGGAGGCAGTACCAGCTCGATGCTCTCTACACGCGTGAACTCTGTGGACACAGCAGACAGCGGGTCTCTCCTGCTACACACACCCGGAGAGGAATAGTTACCTGATGGAGAGGAACATGTACAGACATGGGGATTAAAAAGAGATGCAATGACACGCCTAGAACAACTAATCACCAACTCAGCAATAGCCCTCAGACAGACATGTACGTTGCTTCATCATGTGGCTCTGACAGAGAGCATTACACATAGATAACCCACTGGGCACACTATGTCATTTCAACGTGGATAATTGGGTAATTTATTTATCCGTTATTTTACCAGGTAAGTTGACTGAGAACACGTTCTCATTTGCAGCAACGACCTGGGGAATAGTTACAGGGGAGAGGAGGGGGATGAATGAGCCAATTGTAAACTGGGGATTATTAGGTGACCGTGATGGTTTGAGGGCCAGATTGGGAATTTAGCTAGGACACCGGGGTTAACACTCTTACGATAAGTGCCATGGGATCTTTAATGACCTCAGAGAGTCAGGACACCCGTTTAACGTCCCATCCAAAAGACAGCACAGGGCAGTGTGTAGGGGCATTGGGATATTTATTTTTAGACCAGAGGAAAGAGTGCCTCCTACTGGCCCTCCAACACCACTTCCAGCAGCATCTGGTCTCCCATCCAGGAACTGACCAGGATCAACCCTGCTTAGCTTCAGAAGCAAGCCAACAGTGGTATGCAGGGTGGTATGCTGCTGGTAACATTTGGTTGAGATGTTGATCAATGAGATTACCCACTCAAAAAGACAGCCAAAGGTTTATTGAATTTCCAATGTGTTATCACTACATTTCCAACCATTCAAAAGAAGAGCAAAGTTCAATTGGGAATAAAATGTCAGATATTTAGTTTATTTATTCAACAGATTAATGTGATATCACTGTACTCCATCTAATAGCAGAACTAAATTACCTGGATTCCAGTTGAGATTACATTAAAAGTGCAAGTGATCCATGCTGTTTGAGATATTGCGCAGATTATTAAAGAAATTGTGAAGATCTCCACAGACCCGCCATCTTCAACTTGCATGACTTATACGATTACATAAGAAGATATGTATAGTCATAGTAACCTCAATGTGGCCATGGATTTGTTACTCATTTTAAGGTTGAATGTTACATAACTTTAGGCTATTTGCTGTATTACAAAAGTAGTATTGAATTGTGTTTGGTTGACAACGCAACCAAATATCAACATTAAAAAGACATATCTACTGCTTGAATAGTTCCATCTGAGCCACTGTTATGTTTGGTTGAGTTGGAGACATGATTCTAATATAACATGTGTTAACTTATCAACAAGTTAACACACTATTTATTGTATTTTAAAAAGTGATAATGAATTATGTTTGGTTGTCAACACATATAACGTCTGCTTGGATAGTTCCATCTGAGCCACTGACTTATTCTGGCTTTAATTCCAGTTTGTCTACAAACTAATAATTAATATGTTGGAGTCACGTCTCCATCTCAACCAAAAATCTAAGTTACAGAATAGGACTAAATCAAATCAAACTCTAAATGAACTTCAAATATAGTTTGATTTGATTTAGTCCTATTCTCTAACTTAGATTTTTGGTTGAGATGGAGAAGTGACTCCAACATATTAATTATTAATTTGTAGACAAGCTGGAATTAAAGCCAGAATAAGTCAGTGGTACAGATGGAACTATCCAAGCAGAAGATACATCTCCTTCAAATGTTGATATCTGGTTGGTTTGACAACTAAACACAATTCAATATCACTACATTTTAAATCAAGCTTGAAACCCCAGGTCGATTGTATGGTCTATTTTTAGTTGATTACTGGGATCAATCAAACATTTCCCGTTGATGTCTTTGTAAATGCTATATAGGCTTACATAGCATCATTGATGATTGATAAAGTATGGTCACATTTCATTTGCTCTGTTAAACCTACCCTTTGGAATGACTTTGATCGTAACAGTGAATCTATTTTGTTTTGAGATCTTTCAACAATCATTCTCACGATAGCACATTGATAACAGATCTAACAGCTGGGCTTAGTTAATACCTTGGATGTGAGACCAACATGTAGCTGTAGATAGATACATTTTCCAGTAGGAGGTGCTGCCCAGCCTATAGTTTTTTTTCTGGATAGTGGATTTAACTTACAAAATCTTACATTGTTTAAAAAGTACAAATTCAACATAATTTATACAAGGTTTTTGTATTTTGAAATGTGGTTTCCATGATGACATAATACTGTGGTTGAAATTTCACTCTAACAACAGTTTACATTGATTACTTTTTTTAGAAACA
Source organism: Oncorhynchus mykiss (assembly GCF_013265735.2). Classification (NCBI taxonomy): domain Eukaryota; kingdom Metazoa; phylum Chordata; class Actinopteri; order Salmoniformes; family Salmonidae; genus Oncorhynchus; species Oncorhynchus mykiss. The sequence goes on along the minus strand of NC_048569.1, from coordinate 21,800,601 downwards.
CTTTTTTCCCCCACATGGTTACGTTGAAACAACGTTGATTCAACCAGTTTGTGCCCAGTGGATCTGAAAAGAAATTTGTGTTGGCTCTTCTCTTTGTGTTGGTGTGTATGTGAGTGTGGATGTCTTTCTCTGTCCTCTTGCTGACTCTTAGCCCTTTCCATCAGAGCACTGTACCAAACAAACTCTATCTCTCCTCTTTCTCAGCTACAAAGGTATTTATTTGTTTATATTTGCCGATTGAAAATGAGTTCAAGGGGCAATTATAGTTCCTCTCAGAACAAGATAACCTAAGTCAAGATAACGATACAGATTAGGACACAATATCCCAGGCTGACACACACACACACACACACAGATGTGAGAGAGGAGCGAGAGAGAGAATGAGAGAGAGAGAAATAGAGAGAGGTCTAGACATAGAGAGAGAGAAATACAGAGAGACTGACCGTTGGCTAGTGTGTGGTAGTCTTGTAGCAAGGTACTGAAGGTCTGTTCATTGTAAAGGCGAAGTCTTCGTCTCTCTGAGGCCAGAGAATGCTGCAGCTGCTCCTCTGCAGAACACAGATCCTCCACCGGCCGCAACAACACCTTCTGTGGTCCCGCTGGCTTTCCAACAAAGGTGGAGTAGGCCACACATACCAACCTCTCCACATGTTCCCTCACATCCTGCACTGACACACGGATTCCAACCTACACACACACAATTGTTATATTATACATTCAAATATATATAATACTTGTACATGCGTGCATATGTGTGTGTGTGTGCGCGGGTGCGTGCGTGTGTGTAGTCTTACCTCCATGCTAGTGGTGAACGCTCTGTTGACTTTGGACTTAATGGTCATCACCTGACCAACCCTGCAAACAACATTAGAAATATTAAAAACGTTACTTGCATTTGATTGATTGATTGACTGATTGGTTGACGCGTACCTTCCAGTCTCCTCAAACTGGATGTCGTCCATGGATAGTGTGACACATGCCATCCCAGCATGACGCTCAGCTAAGGGACACACACACACACACACACACACACAGTTATCTCACATTGTTAACCTTTATATTTACAGTATTTATGTTTCATCTCTCCAACTGTGGCCCAAACTACAATTACAGTGACATGCCAATCCTTAACATCCTCATGGTGGATAACACAAATCTCTTATTATGTGTTATTGTGAGCACACACACACACACACACACACACACACACACACACACACACACACACAGGAATGTTAGTAGGTGAGGGGTCAGTGCACTGCTGTTACCCTGTCTGTCCAGCAATGGCCACTGAAGGTCAGCTCTGTCACACACACCCTACTTGCGTAACTGAGGTGGTGTGTGTGGGGGTGTGTGTGTGAGGTGGCAGACACTACCCCTGACATCTAATCCGTTTCTATTCCTGAACTCTGAACTGTTCCTAGTCTCTATATTGTTAACATTTGCTCAGCATTTCCACCAGAGGAAACTCTCCACCTGATATTTAAATATACACATACAGATGGGAATAGCAGTGTAAAGTTTCCATGAACTTTACATGGTCTACTTGTCTGTCTTCTTTGCATGGAAACAGACACAAAGACACACACATACACACACAGCCACATGCGCGCGCACCAGCACACACACACACACTATATACTGACCAGCGAGGCAGGCGATTGTGTCCATCCATTTGAGTAGCTGCCCAGCACTCAGGTCTCCTTGGTGATCTGCATGGCATGGCTGTATAGACTGGCACATCTGGACATCCATAGGAGCAGGGGTTTGCACACGACATGAGCCCAGGAGAGGAGCAGCCTGAGCAGACCGATGCTTCTTGATCTCTTGGTCCTTATGGGGCTCCACAGGGCATGACCCCCGGTGTACACCCAGGCTCGGAGCATATTGAGTGGGCACAGGGACAGGCCCCTTCAGATCCCGGAGGTAGTGGTTGTCCAGAGTGAAGCCATTCTGGAGGCTTTGGGTCATCATGACCCTGTTGCTTCTCTGAGTAAGTGCAGAGAAAATCAGTATACCAGCCTATCTGAGTCCCTGAGTGAGAGCAAGTGAGCGAGATGGCATTGTAACACCACTCTGTCCCTCCCTCCTTCCCTCTCTCCGTCTGTAAATCTTATCTGTGGTAAATCTTATCTGCGGCTCTAAGCCCTATGACGTAAACACACACCGTTACACACTGTGGCAATGAGTTTCAATCATAGTTCTCACTCAATTTGATGACACGCTCCGACTTTGGGGGGTCTGGCAAGGGAGATGGAAAACTGGACTGGAAACGGCCACCAAACAGCGCCAAACTCAGTCACATGATATGACACACAATCCTCTACATTCTTGAAACTTGGCTGGTACACAGACGTGCGTGCGCACACACATACCTAACACACACTACAGATGGACTCTGACAGCCCGGTGTGCTGATAGTACTCGTGACCCCGGAATAGACCAATAATATCTATCTGCAGACTGCAGTAACTACAAGGGATGATTATAGCCTACCTTATCATGGAGTTTGAGGAGAAACAGAGAAAACTAAATCATACAGCTGTTTTTTTATTTTTTTACATATAACTTTGGATGCTAGCTAGCAAGCAGACCTCCTTGAAGATAGACCAAAGTATCAGCTATCATACCATGTAAAGGAACAACCTCCACGTTTCTCTCAGAAAATGCAACTAACTGGATTTATGTCAACTCCGTCAGACACTCCGTCAGAATTTTACCATTCCTGTCCAACAAGTGTTTAAATGCCTTGATTATTTCATTCTAAAATTAGATTTTTTAAATATGCAATACAATAAGGGGTCCTTATGGTATGGCTGACCCTGCTCATTTCTGATTCATTTAGGGTTATAGGCAAGTCTGATGGAGTTAACCAACACATCTTTTAGGAATCAACATTTTGAGATAAATATGATTTAAAGTCAAATGGGGCTATTGCAAGAAACTACATATGATCATTTTTCTGTTTGCATCCATTATTGACAGGTTTTAGAATTTTTTTGGGAGAGTTTGAAACTGGTCTCCTTGGCTCCGGACAAGGGTATTGAAATGAATAGTATCACCAGTATTTTGAAAATATCCCCCCAAAATATTTTCCCTCATAGATTCCCCTAAATTAAAATGTTAAGCTCAAATAATGCAACAAAATACATGTTTTTTTCAACTATAAAAATGTTTCCCTGTCGGAAAAAGATTGTCCCAGCTTTCAAGAATCGCTGATCTAATTTCCTATTGGATGCTTTCTTCATTCATAAAGACTTTTTATTCAATTTTGATACATTTATTAGCAGAGACCATGTGATATGGAGTGTCATTCTAACTTGTAGGGGACATGGGGCCATCAGTTGGACATTGCAGTTGGACATTGATTAGATCACTATATATACACAAATGTATGTGGACACCCCTTCAAATGAGTTAATTCGTTTTTTTCAGCCACATCCGTTGCTGACAGGTGTATACAATCTAGCACACAGCCATGCAATCTCCATGGCTAAACAGTGTAGAATGGCCTTAAGAGCTCAGTGACTTTCAACGTGGCGCTGTCATAGGATGCCACCTTTCCAACAAGTCAGTTTGTCATATTTCTGCCTTGCTAGAGCTGCCTCAGTCAACTGACAGTGCTGTTAATTTGAAGAGGAAACGTCTAGGAGCAGCAACGTGTAGTGGTAGGCCACATGAGCTCACAGAACGGGACCGCTGACTGCTGAAGTGCGTCTGTCCTCGTTTGCAACACTCACTACCGAGTTCCAAACTGCCTCTGGGAGCAACATCAGCACAATAACTGTTCGTAGGGAGTGACCGAGCAGCTGCATACAAGCCTAAGATCACCATGTGCAATGCCAAGCGTCGGCTGGAGGGGTGTAAAGCTCGCTGCCATTGGACTCTGGAGAAGTGGAAATGTGTTCACCATCTGGCAGTCTGATGGACAAATCTGGGTTTGGCGGATGCCAGGAGAACGCGACCTGCCTCAATGCATAATGCCAACTGTAAAGTCTGGTGGAGGAGGAATAATGGTCTGGGGTTGGTTTCCATGGTTTGGGCAGACCCGTTAGTTCCAGTGAAGGGAAATCTTAACGCTACAGCATACAATGACATTCTAGACGATTCTGTGCTTCCAACTTTGTGGCAATAGTTTGGGGGAAAGCCCTTTCCTACTTTAGTATGACAATGCCCCCATGCACAAAGCCAGGTCCATACAGAAATGGTTTGTCGAGATTGGTATGGAAGAAATTGACTGGCCTGCACAGAGCCCTGACCTCAACCCCATCGAACACCTTTGGGATGAATTGGAACGCCGACTGAAAGCCAGGGCTAATCGCTCAACATCAGTGCCTGACCACACTAATGCTTAGCAATGTTCCAACATCTTGTGGAAAGCCTTGCCAGAAGAATGGAGGCTGATATAGTCATGTAGTGTATCTTCAATCTACTGTTTGATCAGGAACTGGGTCAAGTGGGCAGGTTACCGCACTGGGCACACACTGGTTGAATCAACATTGTTTCCAAGTCATTTACACCGAAATTACGTTGAAACAACGTGGACTAGATGTTGAATAGAGTATGTGCCAAGCGAGACAAAAGGTGCTCTTTGCTATCATCCAGGCCCCCGATCAAGATAGCAATAAAACAAACATGAGCTGTGGAATGACAAACTCTTGTGTTTTTAAATTATCTAGACAAATTAATACATGAAGGAATTCAATTAATTCACTCATCCTGAAAGATATATTAGTGAAAACACATGTTGGGGATATTATCTTGAAACTCCGTCAGTATAGCAGAAGGGGCAGTGTGTAAACTCCAAATCTGATTGGCTGTTGTCTCATTCCCCCTCCGCAAACGAGATCCCGGAGCCTTGGTGAGAAACGTGTTTTGTTTTGAGAGTGCTCTTTTAATTTGTTAAACTTTCTCAGAAACATTGAAAACCTTGAACAGAATGGGCCTGTTGCAACCATCGATGACTACCAGGTTATCGCCAGCTGATCTCTCCTTAATAAACAATCACATACAATCACCCGCACAGCTGATCTCTCCTTAATAAACAATCACATACAATCACCCGCACAGCTGATCTCTCCTTAATAAACAATCACATACAATCACCCGCACAGCTGATCTCTCCTTAATAAACAATCACATACAATCACCCGCACAGCTGATCTCTCCTTAATAAACAATCACATACAATCACCCGCACAGCTGATCTCTCCTTAATAAACAATCACATACAATCACCCGCACAGCTGATCTCTCCTTAATAAACAATCACATACAATCACCCGCAAAGCTGATCTAATTTGCATACTTTGTTGGCCATCATATTACCATTCCCTAAAGCTGATGTCTGTGTTAACTTTTAAGTTCTGCATTCAACCAAAATCTCTGTTATAAAAAAAACTTGTTTGCCCCTCACACAACAGATCACTTGATGTCGCTTCGGTGTCAAACAAGCTTGAAAGCAGACCGCTTTTTGGAGAGAAAAAACGATATTGCCTTCTCACTTCCAGGATTGTTGAACGTTGGTCAAACATTTTAAGGTTTACAATCTAGCTAGTTAGCTACATCAATGTAGAACCGCAATATTGCGACAAGAATACACAAAACATGCATGCTAGCTACACTGAACAAAAATATAAATGCAATATGTAAAGGGTTTCATGAGCTGAATTAAAACAAACCAGAAAGTTGCCATATGAACAAAAATATTATTTATCTAAAATTTTGTGCACAAATGTGTTAGTGAGCATTTCTCCCTTTCCAAGATAATGTATCCACCTGACAGGTGTGGCATATCAAGGAGCTGATTAAACAGCATGATCATTACACAGGTGCACCTTGTGCTGCGGACAAAAAAGGCCACTCTAAAAAGTGCAGTTCTGTCACCCAACACATCTCAAGGAGTGTGCAATTGGCATGCTGACTGCAGAAATGTCCACCAGAGCTGTTAACAGATAATTGAATGTTCCTTTCTGAACCATAAGCCGCCTGCAATGTTGTTTTAGAGAATTTAGCAGTACGTCCAACCGGCCTCACTACCTCAGACCACGTGTAACCACACCAGCCCAGGACCTCCCCATCTGGCTTCTTCACCTGCGGGATCATCTGGGTCCAGCCACCCGGACAACTGATGAAACTGTGGGTTTGCACAACTGAAGAATTTCTGCAAAAACTGTCAGAAACCGTCTCAGGGAAGCTCATCTGTGTGCTCATTGTCCTCACCAAGGTCTTGGCCTGACTAGTTCAGCGTCATGGGAAAATGCTCACCTTCGATGGCCACTGGCACGCTGGAGAAGTGTGCTCTTCTTGGATGAATCCCGGTTTCAACTGTACCGGGCACATGGCAGACAGAAACCATTTCAGGGAAGGTCATCTGTGTGCTCGTCGTCCTTACCAGGGTCTTGGCCTGACTGTAGTTCGGCGTGTATGGCGTCGTGTGGGCGAGCGGTTTGCTGATGTCAATGTTGTGATTAGAGTGCCCCATGGTGCCTGTGGGGTTATGGTATGGGCAGGCATAAACTGGCATAGGCTACAGACAATGAACACAATTGCATTTTATCGATGGCAATTTGAATGCACAGAGATGTTTCCGCATGATAATGCACGGACCCATGTCGCAAGGATCTGTACGCAATTCCTGGAAGCTGAAATGAAAATGTCCCAGTTCTTCCATGGCCTGCATACTCATCAGACATGTCACCCATTCCGCATATTTGGGATGCTCTGGACCGACGTGTAAGACAGCGTGTTCCAGTTCCTGCCAATATCCAGCAAGTTCACATAGCCATTGAAGAGGAGTGGGGTAACATTCCACAATCAACAGCCTGATGAACTCTATGCGAAGTGTGTTGTGCAGCATGAGGCAATTGGTGGTCACACCAGATAGTGTGACCGCCATATCTGTGAGCAACAGATGCATTTCCATATTCCCAGTCATGTGAAATCCATAGATTAGGTCCTAATTCACTTTTATAAATTGACTGATTTCATTTTATGAACTGTAACTCAGTAAAATCTTAGACATTGTTGCATGTTTTTGTTCAGTGTCGTTTCAGTAAACTACCAGCCGTACAGTAAACTACCAGCCGTACAGTAAACTACCAGCCGTACAGTAAACTACCAGCCGTACAGTAAACTACCAGCCGTACAGTCGCCTCTGTTCATTCATCCTTGGTGCATTTAGACAGACCCATTTTCATAAATCTCAAATGGCTTTATGATGCTCTCTCATATCTTATTCTGTACCCCATCTCTCTCATGTCTCCTCCTGTACCCCATCTCTCTCATATCTCCCTCATCTCCTCCTGTAGCCCATCTCTCTCATATCTTCTTCTGTAGCCCATCTCTCTCATATCTTCTTCTGTAGCCCATCTCTCTCATATCTGCTTCTGTAGCCCATCTCGCTCATATCTTCTTCTGTAGCCCATCTCTCTCATATCTTCTTCTGTAGCCCATCTCGCTCATATCTTCTTCTGTACCCCATCTCTCTCATATCTCCTCCTGTACCCTATCTCTCTCATATCTCCTCCTGTACCCCATCTCTCTCATATCTCCCTCATCTCCTCCTGTAGCCCATCTCTCTCATATCTTCTTCTGTAGCCCATCTCTCTCATATCTTCTTCTGTAGCCCATCTCTCTCATATCTTCTTCTGTAGCCCATCTCTCTCATATCTTCTTCTGTAGCCCATCTCGCTCAAATCTTCTTCTGTAGCCCATCTCTCTCATATCTTCTTCTGTAGCCCATCTCTCTCATATCTCCCTCATCTCCTCTTGTACCCCATCTCTCTCATCCTCATCTCATCCTGTACCCCATCTCATCCTCATCTCCTCGTGTACCGCATCTCTCTCATCGTCTCCCTAATGTCCTCCTGTACCCCATCTCTCTCATCCTCATCTCATCCTGTACCCCAATTCTCATCGCTCCCTCATCTCCTCCTGTACCCTCTCCCATCTCCTCTTGTACCCCATCTCTCTCATCCTAATCTCCTCATGTACCCCATCTCATCCTCATCTCCTCCTGTACCCCATCTCATCCTCATCTCCTCCTGTACCCCATCTCATCCTCATCTCCTCCTGTACCCCATCTCTCTCATCGTCTCCCTAATGTCCTCCTGTACCCCATCTCTCATCCTCATCTCATCCTGTACCCCATCTCTCTCATCCTCATCTCATCCTCTACCCCATCTCTCTCATCCTCATCTCCTCCTGTACCCCATCTCTTTCATCCTCATCTCCTCCTGTACCCCAAATCTCTCATCCTCATCTCCTCCTGTACCCCATCTCTCTCATCATCTCCTTAATGTCCCCCTGTATCCCAACTCTCTCATCCTGTACCCCAACTCTCATCACTCCCTCATCTCCTCCTGTACCCTCTCTCTCTCATCTCCTCCTGTACCCCAACTCTCTCATATCTCCCTCATATTCTCATGTGCCCCACTTCTCTCATCCTCATCTCCTCCTCTACCCCAACTCTCTCATCCTCATCTCCTCCTTTACCCCATCTCTCTCATCCTCATCTCCTCCTGTACCCTCTCTCATCTCCTCCTGTACCCCATCTCTCTCATCTCCTCCTGTACCCCATCTCTCTCATCCTCATCTCATCCTGTACCCCATCTCTCTCATCCTCATCTCCTCCTGTACTTCAAGTTCTTCGGTATCCACATCACCAACAAACTAGAATGGTCCAAACACACCAAGACAGTCGTGAAGAGGGCACGACAAAGCCTATTCCCCCTCAGGAAACTAAAAAGATTTGGCATGAGTCCTCAGTTCCTCAAAGGTTCTACAGCTGCAACATCGAGAGCATGCTGACTGGTTGCATCACTGCCTGGTACGGCAATTGCTCGGCCTCCGACCGCAAGGCACTACAGAGGGTAAAAATTGTCAAAGACCCCAGCCACCCTAGTCATAGACTGTTCTCTCTACTACCGCATGGCAAGCGGTACCGGAGTGCCAAGTCTAGGACAAGAAGGCTTCTCAACAGTTTTACCCCCAAGCCATACGACTCCTGAACAGGTAATCAAATGGTTACCCGGACTATTTGCATTGTGTTCCGCCCCAACCCCTCTTTTATGCTGCTGCTACTCTCTGTTCATCATACAGTGCCTTGTGAAAGTATTCGGCCCCCTTGAACTTTGCGACCTTTTGCCACATTTCAGGCTTCAAACATAAAGATATAAAACTGTATTTTTTTGTGAAGAATCAACAACAAGTGGGACACAATCATGAAGTGGAACGACATTTATTGGATATTTCAAACTTTTTTAACAAATCAAAAACTGAAAACTTGGGCGTGCAAAATTATTCAGCCCCCTAAAGTTAATACTTTGTAGCGCCACCTTTTGCTGCGATTACAGCTGTAAGTCGCTTGGGGTATGTCTCTATCAGTTTTGCACATTGAGAGACTGACATTTTTTTCCCATTCCTCCTTGCAAAACAGCTCAAGCTCAGTGAGGTTGGATGGAGAGCATTTGTGAACAGCAGTTTTCAGTTCTTTCCACAGATTCTCGATTGGATTCAGGTCTGGACTTTGACTTGGCCATTCTAACACCTGGATATGTTTATTTTGAACCATTCCATTGTAGATTTTGCTTTATGTTTTGGATCATTGTCTTGTTGGAAGACAAATCTCCGTCCCAGTCTCAGGCCTTTTGCAGACTCCATCAGGTTTTTTTCCAGAATGGTCCTGTATTTGGCTCCATCCATCTTCCCATCAATTTTAACCATCTTCCCTGTCCCTGCTGAAGAAAAGCAGGCCCAAACCATGATGCTGCCACCACCATGTTTGACAGTGGGGATGGTGTGTTCAGGGTGTTGCTTTTACGCCAAACATAACGTTTTGCATTGTTGCCAAAAAGTTCAATTTTGGTTTCATCTGACCAGAGCACATTCTTCCACATGTTTGGTGTGTCTCCCAGGTGGCTTGTGGAAAACTTTAAACAACACTTTTTATGGATATCTTTAAGAAATGGCTTTCTTCTTGCCACTCTTCCATAAAGGCCAGATGTGTGCAATATACGACTGATTGTTGTCCTATGGACAGAGTCTCCCACCTCAGCTGTAGATCTCTGCAGTTCATCCAGAGTGATCATGGGCCTCTTGGCTGCATCTCTGATCAGTCTTCTCCTTGTATGAGCTGAAAGTTTAGAGGGACGGCCAGGTTTTGGTAGATTTGCAGTGGTCTGATACTCCTTCCATTTCAATATTATCGCTTGCACAGTGCTCCTTGGGATGTTTAAAGCTTGGGAAATCTTTGTATCCAAATCCGGCTTTAAAAACTTCTTCACAACAGTATCTCGGACCTGCCTGGTGTGTTCCTTGTTCTTCATGATGCTCTCTGCGCTTTTAACGGACCTCTGAGACTATCACAGTGCAGGTGCATTTATACGGAGACTTGATTACACACAGGTGGATTGTATTTATCATCATTAGTCATTTAGGTCAACATTGGATCATTCAGAGATCCTCACTGAACTTCTGGAGAGAGTTTGCTGCACTGAAAGTAAAGGGGCTGAATAATTTTGCACACCCAAGTTTTCAGTTTTTGATTTGTTAAAAAAGTTTGAAATATCCAATAAATGTCGTTCCACTTCATGATTGTGTCCCACTTGTTGTTGATTCTTCACAAAAAAATACAGTTTTATATCTTTATGTTTGAAGCCTGAAATGTGGCAAAAGGTCGCAAAGTTCAAGGGGGCCGAATACTTTCGCAAGGCACTGTATCTTCTTCTGTAGCCCATCTCTCTCATATCTTCTTCTGTAGCCCATCTCTCTCATATCTTCTTCTGTAGCCCATCTCTCATATCTTCTTCTGTAGCCCATCTCTCTCATATCTTCTTATGTGCCCCATCTCTCTCATATCTCCCTCACCTCCTCCTGTACACCATCTCTCTCATATCTCCCTCACCTCCTCCTGTACACCATCTCTCTCATATCTCCCTAATGTCCTCCTGTACCCCATCTCTCTCATCCTCATCTCATCCTGTACCCCAATTCTCATCGCTCCCTCATCTCCTCCTGTACCCTCTCCCATCTCCTCTTGTACCCCATCTCTCTCATCCTAATCTCCTCATGTACCCCATCTCATCCTCATCTCCTCCTGTACCCCATCTCATCCTCATCTCCTCCTGTACCCCATCTCATCCTCATCTCCTCCTGTACCCCATCTCTCTCATCGTCTCCCTAATGTCCTCCTGTACCCCATCTCTCATCCTCATCTCATCCTGTACCCCATCTCTCTCATCCTCATCTCATCCTCTACCCCATCTCTCTCATCCTCATCTCCTCCTGTACCCCATCTCTTTCATCCTCATCTCCTCCTGTACCCCAAATCTCTCATCCTCATCTCCTCCTGTACCCTAATTCTCTCATCCTCATCTCCTCCTGTACCCCATCTCTCTCATCATCTCCTTAATGTCCCCCTGTATCCCAACTCTCTCATCCTGTACCCCAACTCTCATCACTCCCTCATCTCCTCCTGTACCCTCACTCTCTCATCTCCTCCTGTACCCCAACTCTCTCATATCTCCCTCATATTCTCATGTGCCCCACTTCTCTCATCCTCATCTCCTCCTCTACCCCAACTCTCTCATCCTCATCTCCTCCTTTACCCCATCTCTCTCATCCTCATCCCCTCCTGTACCCTCTCTCATCTCCTCCTGCACCCCATCTCTCTCATCCTCATCTCCTCCTGTACCCCATCTCTCTCATCCTCATCTCATCCTGTACCCCATCTCTCTCATCCTCATCTCCTCCTGTACCCCATCTCTCTCATCCTCATCTCATCCTGTACCCCATCTCTCTCATCCTCATCTCCTCCTGTACCCCATCTCTCTCATCCTCATCTCCTCCTGTACCCCTTCTCTCTCATCTTCATCTCCTCCTGTACCCCATCTCTCTCATCCTCATCTCCTCCTGTACATCATCCCTCTCATCCTCATCTCCTCCTGTACCCTAATTCTCTCATCCTCATCTCCTCCTGTACCCCAATTCTCTCATCCTCATCTCCTCCTGTACCCCAATTCTCTCATCCTCATCTCCTCCTGTACACTCTCTCTCATCTCCTCCAACTATCTCATCCTCATCTCCTCCTTTACCCCATCTCTGTCATCCTCATCTCCTCCTGTACCCCAAATCTCTCATCCTCATCTCCTCCTGTACCGCAATTCTCTCATCCTCATCTCCTCCTGTACCCCAATTCTCTCATCCTCATCTCCTCCTGTACCCTCTCTCATCTCCTCCTGTACCCCAAATCTCTCATCCTCATCTCCTCCTGTACCCCATCTCTCTCATCCTCATCTCCTCCTGTGCTTCAACTCTCTCATATCTCCCTCATCTCCTCCTGTACCCCAAATCTCTCATCTCTTCCTGTTCCCCAACTCTCTCATATCTCCCTCACCACCTCCTGTATCCCATCTCTCTCATCCTCTCCCTAATCTCCTTCTGTACCCCATTTCTCTCATCCTCTCCCTAATCTCTTTCATATCTCCCCCATCTCCTCTCTAGAGATGAGTAGCTGTTTTCTGAATTAGGAAAGGTTAAAGTCCTTTCTTTAAGACCGCCTGGATGGGCCACCCCTAAACTGGCTTCCTCTCTAGGTTTGTTCCCTCTAGGGAGTTTTTCCTGACCACTGTGCTAGGCTGGGTAACTGACTGTAAAGCACTTTCTGACAACTACTAATGTAAAAAAAGGTTTTATAAAACACATTTAATTGATACAAGGGTTCTGAGGATGGCTACCTGAGGAAGACTGCACTGGGGACCGGCAGAAGCAGATCTAACAGAGAACAGGACCAGCAAGGAACCTGTTCAGATCAGCACCAGGAGAGAACCTCCCCTCTCTTCCTCTATGATGATGATGATGGATCAGTGTGTTGTACACAGTAGTGGTGCTTCTCTACTCCTGCAGCTACTTCACTCCTGTCCTCTACTTCAGAGACTCAACCCTTGGTATGTAGCTAGACAACACTGGCTGATTTACAAGAGAAAGTTATTTTTCTTCTCATCCAGTCATTCTCTTCCCCCTATCTTCCATCTCTCTGTGAAGATTCTGCTTTGATGAATCTCTCTCTCTCTAAGGGTATGAGGGTGTGTTTAGAGGAGGTATGGGACAGTGTTAATCCTAACTACTACTTCTGTAGACTACAGAATGGACCCTGGGATATCATCACACAACAGGTTGGTACCGCTCTCCTCCTTTTCCCCCCCTCTACACATATCTCTCCATCCCTTTCTTTATTCCCCCCCCCCCCCATCTACCATTCACTCACTTAACACTTCTATGGTTACCTTTTTCTCCCGACTCTCTCATTTACTAGGCCAGTCGTTCTTTGTGCTCCAACTCTGCAGGACAGAAGTGTTTATGAAGCCTGTAGGTCAAGCTGCCCTGGAGGTACAGCTATGAGTCAGAGACTCAAACCACATTATATCTGAGAGTAATAATAAGAAGAAGAAGAAGAAGGTGGCTTATATTTGTACTATTTCACAAGTGTGTATTAATATGCATGTGTGAATTGGAGATGTGTTTTTTTTGTATATCCATTTCCCCGAGACACCCTCGGAGAGTGGGTTCACAGCGAGGGTCTGCCATTATCAAAGGCGACCCTGGAGCAATTAGGGTTAAGTGCCTGGCTCAAGGGCATAGACAGATTTTTCACCTTGTTGGCTCGGGGATTCAAACTAGCGACCTTTTGGTTTCTAGCCCAACACTCTAACGGCTAAGCGACCTGCCGCTGAGTATTACACCTGTATATTTTATTGTGTGTGACCTTTTCCCTCTACCTCGCTCTGTACAGACAGGTGAACTACATAGTGAGCTGGCTCAGTGTGGTGGGTCCTATAGTGGGACTTGACATTCCTTTCAGCTACTGTAAACAGGTATCTGCTGCACACCACACACACTCCCTCCACAGCCCCCTGCCCTTGGGACACAGACAGACTGAGTGGACCTCTCACAAACAAGCATCACATCTAGTGTGGACAACATGTGACACAAAAGTGAATTTCTACTGTAACCACATTTGGCTACAGCTTGAGAGAGGCGTGTTGATGAGGCCTGTCCAGTGGGCAGAAGAGGAGAGTGAGGAGGGTTATGGCTAGAAGGAATACAGCTTTTGTCAAAATAACATCAAGTTTAATTGTTTTGCATTTGAATTCTAACCCTTTTCTTAACCTTAACCCAATTATCCTAACCTGCTGCATAAATTCTGCTAATCTACTACAAAAAGTCAAATCTGACAAAAACTGTATCCCATCTGGTCAAAACCAGTGACAAAGAGACCGACGCCCAGCAGATCTAAAGAGAACCAGTGTGTGACGCACTGCTGACACCTACTTGTGAGAAAGAAACATTACAATGTTTCAGCCATGTCAGAACTGCTAGGATGATTCAGCCGGGTGGACTAAAGGAGCGGGATCCCCAAAGACAAGTAGATCTGGACAGAGTCCACTATGTGCATGAGCGCTGATATCTGTGAAAAGGAAACAGACACCTTTCCTTCTGTCAGAGACAGAGCAGACCTGGTCATAGGAGACTAGACAACCATGGAGCAATCAAATATATATTTATTCATTTCTATGGGAGCAACTCTATCCAACTCTATTCCAAATTTGTTTTGGAATAATAAAGTACATTGTATCCCTGTCTGGGGGACTGAAGATTAAATCAGCCATTACAGATGTGTTTCCCATGTCCTCTGACCTTTAACTATAAATACTCCTCTCATTATCACCTAACATGGCCAACAATCATTTTGTAACTGACATTTCTTGGGAATAAAGTTTGTCTAACATATTGTCTCCATTGACTGAGAGCCTGGACCTGTTTCTCATAGAATAACATTGTCGATTTGCTTTGATTTAGAAATTGTTGCATGTTGAATGTATACATGTTGTAACATCAATGCCGGCTGTGTATAATGGCAACTCTCTTATCTCAGTCCAGAAATAACACAACATGTATGATTGTATCTAGTGAAGCTACATGCCAATGAACACAGTAGATACAGTAGGGCTGTTATAGCTAATGCAACGATGGTGATATTGTATGTTTAAGAAGGAGCAGAAGTCAGTCATCAGGTAAATATAGACTACGTCTCGTGGTAATGACTACGGTGCCCTTAGTCACACACACATTCTATCCAATCTGCCCCTAACACAGAAATGCTCATATAAAATGTCCCAGTGGAGCTCGGGCAATGTTAGATTAGTGTGTGTAATCAGTTATCCATGTTTTAAAAGAATACATGGTTTATATTTGTATTTATTATGGATCCCCATTAGCTGTTGCCAAGGCAGCAGTTCATTTTTACTGGATCTCAGGAACAGTAAGGCAGATATATACATTAGAATACAATTTTTAAACATTCTAATAAACTTCACAACAGACTTCACAATACATTAAGTGTGTGCCCTCCAGCCACTACAACACACAATCCAGGTGTATATGTGTATGTATAGTTTGTATGTTGTGTGTGTTTGTACCTGTGTGTGTGTGTGTGTGTGTGACACTTCACAGTCCTCGCTGTTCCATAAGATTTATTTTTATCAGTTGATTTTTGAAATCTGATTTTATTGCTTGTGTGAATTACTTGATGTGGAATAGAGTTCAATGTAGCCATGGTTCTATGTAGTACTGTGTGCCTCCCATAGTCTGTTCTGGACACCAGAGACCTCTGGTGACATGTCTTGTGGGGTATGCATAGGTGTCCAAGCTGTGTAGGTTAAAACAGACAGCTCAGTGCATTCAACATGTCAATACTTCTTACAAAAACAAGTAGAGATGAATTTCTCCTCTCCTTTGAGCCATGAGAGATGTAGCGTTAACATGAATAATATGCATGTATGTGAACATTTAAGGGCAGTAGTTGCTCAATGCCAACCCTGCATAAACAACAATTGGAACCACATGGCTGTTTCTGAACATAGCGAGAGGTCCTGGTGACTTTCAGAGCACTGATTCCCGAATCAACAGCAGAGAGAGAAAATAAACAGTAGATTTTGTGACTGAGCCGTAGCTGATTTTGAGCCTGGGAAACAGTGAATAGGATAGATGAGCACCAGTGAACTGTAGTTATTGTACTACAGGCTGTACGTATGCATTACTATATACCGATACACTGCAGAATTAGTTCTGCATATGTGACCCACTGGGTTCACCTGTGGAAATCATGTAACTGAAGACAGTGTTAGCCCACCGAGCTACAGCCTACAGACACTAGGCTAAGTAAGCCAAGCACACAGCTTCTCACATACAGAGTGAAACAATTCTCTGTCTCGCTCTCCTTCCTGCTTTTATAACCTGATTAGATTTTACATTGATAACAAAGTAAGCTTTAGCTTCAATGAATGCTATAATCTTCTGACAATATTTTCATTTTCTCAAAGACTTGTTTCCTTTAATAAAGTGCTGTGATAATGACATTGACATTTCTCTCTCTCCCTTCCTCTCTTTATGAAACAGCAGAGAATCAGTTTCCTGGTTCCACTCCAACCTCTTAACTGTGGGAAACAAACTACTGGGGATGATAACATTGCTAGCACGCTGAGACACAGAAGACACAGTGTGTGTGTGTGTGTGTGTGTCCCATTGAAGCCAGAAAAGAGTCCCATGACACTGATGATGTCAGAGCTCTCATACAGGACACTTTCTCTCCGCCTTTCTTATTTGGTCCCTCTTTCTTTTTATCACCCTATTTCTTTGTCATTCTCTTGGTCACAACATACACACAAACACAGTGGTATACAGGAGGTTGGGAGTCATGCTGGTCGTGTTAACATACACCCCCCCCCCCTCCCCCTCCTCTGATCCAGACTCCAGCTCACGGAAGAGACTCATCTGGAGAGAGTTACTGACACAGACATACACACTAGGGGTTGTAACCGGTTCAGGGAACAGAACCAAAAAAATTACATATTCAGAGGAATGGAAACAGAACCAGGAACGAAAGTGATCTCTAGTGTTATGGAACACAACCGTTATTTTCAAATCTTGAAAACCGGTTGGTAATGTTGTTTTTTGTCACAAAATATTCCTAATGTCTAGTATATAATTCTGTAATCCAGTGGTCTTCTTGCCCAGGGACCCCCTCCCAAGCAAACTGGCAACCCAGGGACCCCCTCCCAAGCAAACTGGCAACCCAGGGACCCCCTCCCAAGCAAACTGGCAACCCAGGGACCCCATCATACGTTAGCAAAAACAAAACAACAAATTCACATCTGGTCTCATCATCAGGTGAATGAGAATGGAGAGAAGTAATCAACAGTTTAAAATGAATAGATTTGGTAGGTTGTTGTCATTATGTTGACTTCCCCACATAACTCCAAACGCATTTTCGCTAAGAGAAGCTGGTTAAACACAGGTTAGCCATGTGTTGGAAAAAATGTATGTCTAAGTCATGAAAGCTTAGAGGCAGCCAGTGGCATTCGTGGGTGCTTTTCAAAGCCTATGTCAGAGACTCCAACGAGTGTAATCTGCTCAATATTAGGAGTTGACGTCATTAAAAAGTTGACAAAGTTGACATCATTAGAAAGATATTCCCCTCTTTTATACTGTAGGTATGTAATTCCGAATGTGTTTCTTCTGTAATTGCTACCGATATTCAGAATAACATTGAAGAAAATAGAAATTCCACTTTTTATATATATATATATACATATACACACACATATGTGGACCCTCTTCTGTACTGCATTGAAGAAATGATGCAATAGCCTAAACTCATTCCAGCCCACATCACATCATGACACTCAATGCTTCAAGCCGAGCCCCCTCCATGCCCCACCCCTCTCTCTCTTTCCTCACCCGTGGAATTGCAATCGCATCGCACGCCTGCACTTATCTGTCCATCAAACATGTAAACAACTAGCTTGGCCGTTCCATAGCATGCTGCTCTATCCACACTAATTGGTGTTGTAAATGAATGAGCTAAATAAAAACTATATGAAGTGTTTGACCCGGTTCAGAACTTTATAATTCTGGTCTGAATATTGGAACTGAAATAAATACATAGGGGTTCTGCTCAGAACGATTGGAAAATAATTTTGGTTCCAACGACACACAGAGACACACATACACTGACCTTATCTGTGGACGGTATAAATCAGGTTTATTACACACCTTCATTTTACTCCTTTAGTTGTTATTTCCTTATCATTGCCATATCATCTCTTCTATTCTCTCACTATCTTTCTGAGTCTCTCAGAATTCATGTCTGAATACATCAGAACCACCAATGTCTTTGTACTAAAACACACACACACACACAGCATTTTGTATTGCTATACTTGTGGGGACAAATAATTGATTCCCATCCAAAATCCTATTTTCCCTAACCTAACATAACTTTAACCAAAAACCTCTAATCCTAAAACTATACCTAACCCTAACTCCTAACCTAAACTCTAACCATAACCCTAATTGTAACCCTAACCCCCATCCTTGGTACCCACAAGGATGGTTAAACAAAAACACACATGATACAATCACTATGAGGTTAAAGTGCAGACTGTCAACTTTCATTTGAGGGTATTTTTATCCATATCGGGTGAAAAGTTAAGAAAATTATGGCACTTTTTGTGTACTGAAAAAAAATATAAACGCAACATGTAAAGTGTTGGTCCCATGTTTCATGAGCTGAAATAAAAAAAATCCACAAAATGTTCCATACGCACGAAAAGCTTATTTGTCATACATTTTGTAAACAAATATGTTTACATCCCTGTTAGTGAGCATTTATCCTTTGGCAAGATAGGCGTATCATATCAAGAAGGCGTATCATATCAAGAAGCTGATTAAACAGCATGTTCATTACATAGTTCCACCTTGTGTTGGGGAGAATAAAAGCCCACTCTAAAATGTGCAGTTTTGTCACAACGCCACAGTTGTCTCAAGTTGATGGAGTGTGTAATTGACATGCTGACTGCAGGAATGTAAAACAGAGCTGTTTCCAGAGAATGTAATGTTCATTTCTCTACCATAAGCCGCCTCCAATGTAGTTTTAGAGAATTTGGCAGATCATCCACCCAGCATCACAACTGCCAGCCCAGGACCTCCACATCCAGCTTATTCACCTGCGGGATCACCTGAGGGGGAGTGCTGAGAAGTATTTCTGACTGTATTAAACCCTTTTTGTTGGGAAAAACTCCTGATTGGCTGGACCTGGCTCCCAAGTGGGTGGGCATATAACCTCCCATGGATGAGCCACTGCCTAGTCATTTGAAATCCATAGATTAAGGCATAATGAATTAATTTCAATTGACTGATTTCCTTCTATGAACTGTAACTCAGTTGCATGTTGCACTGTTGCATTTATATTTTTGCCTTTGTAAAGTATTAAGGCCCCTTGACTTTTTCCACATTTTGTTACATTACAGCCTTACTCTAAAATGGATTAAATAAATTCAAAATCGCAGGAATCTACACACAATATCGCAGAATGAGAAAGCAACGACAGAACTTTCAAAATGTTGCTAATTTATTAAAAATAGAAAACAGAAATACCTTATTTACATACAGTGGGGCAAAAAAAGTATTTAGTCAGCCACCAATTGTGCAAGTTCTCCAACTTAAAAAGAGGAGAGAGGCCTGTAATTTTCATCATAGGTACACTTCAACTATGACAGACAAAATGAGAAGGAAAAAAAAATCCAGAAAATCACATTGTGGGATTGTTAATGAATTTATTTGCAAATGATGGAAAATAAGTATTTGGTCACCTACAAACAAGCAAGATTTCTGGCTCTCACAGACCTGTAACTTCTTCAAGAGGCTCCTCTGTCCTCCACTCGTTACCTGTATTAATGGCACCTGTTTTAACTTGTTATCAGTATAAAAGACACCTGTCCACAACCTCAAACAGTCACACTCCAAACTCCACTATGGCCAAGACCAAAGAGCTGTCAAAGGACACCCGAAACAAAATTTTAGACCCGCACCAGGCTGGGAAGACTGAATCTGCAATAGGTAAGCAGCTTGGTTTGAAATCAACTGTGGGAGCAATTATTAGGAAATGGAAGACATACAAGACCACTGATAATCTCCCTCGATCTGGGGCGCCACGCAAGATCTCACCCCGTGGGGTCAAAATGATCACAAGAACGGTGAGCAAAAATCCCAGAACCACACGGGGGGACCTAGTGAATGACCTGCAGAGAGCTGGGACCAAAGTAACAAAGCCTACCATCAGTAACACACTACGCCGCCAGGGACTCAAATCCAGTATATGTCCAGGCCCATCTGAAGTTGGCTAGAGAGCATTTGGATGATCCAGAAGAAGATTGGGAGAATGTCATATGGTCAGATGAAACCAAAATATAACTTTTTGGTAAAAACTCAACTCGTCGTGTTGGAGGACAAAGAATGCTGAGTTGCATCCAAAGAACACCATACCTACTGTGAAGCATGGGGGTGGAAACATCATGCTTTGGGGTTGTTTTTCTGCAAAGGGACCAGGACGACTGATCCGTGTGAAGGAAAGAATGAATGGGGCAATGTATCGTGAGATTTTGAGTGAAAACCTCCTTCCATCAGCAAGGGCATTGAAGATTAAACGTGGCTGGGTCTTTCAGCATGACAATGATCCCAAACACACCGCCCGGGCAACGAAGGAGTGGCTTCGTTAGAAGCATTTCAAGGTCATTTCAATCTCCAGATCTCAACCCCATAGAAAATCTTTGGAGGGAGTTGAAAGTCTGTGTCGCCCAGCAACAGCCCCAAAACATCACTGCTCTAGAGAAGATCTGCATGGAGGAATGGGCCAAAATACCAGCAACAGTGTGTGAAAACCTTGTGAAGACTTACAGAAAACGTTTGACCTCTTGTCATTGCCAACAAAGGGTATATAACAAAGTATTGAGATAAACATTTGTTATTGACCAAATACTTTTTTTCCACCATAATTTGCATTAAATTCATTAAAAATCCTACAATGTGATTTTCTGGATTTTTTTTCTCATTTTGTCTGTCATAGTTGAAGTGTACCTATGATGAAAATTACAGGCCTCTCATCTTTTTAAGTGGGAGAACTTGCACAATTGGTGGCTGACTAAATACTTTTTTGCCCCACTGTAAGTATTCAGACCCTTTGCTATGAGACTCAATAATTGAGCTCAGGTGCATCCTGTTTCCTTTGATCATCCTTGAGAAGTTTCTACAACTTGATAGGAGTCCACCTGTGGTAAATTCAATTGATTGGACATGATTTGGAAAGGCACACACCTGTCTAAATAAGTCCCACAGTTGACAGTGCATGTCAGAGCAAAAACCAGGCCGTGGTTGAAGGAATTGTCCATAGTGCTCAGAGACAGGATTGTGTCGAAGCACAGATCTGGGGAAGGGTACAAAAAATCCCCACGGTAAAGCATGTTTGTGGTAGCATCATGCAGTGGGGATGTTTTTCAGCGGTAGAGACTGGGAGACTCATCAGGATTGAAGGAAAAATGAACGGAGTAAAGTACAGAGATCCTTGATGAAAACCTGCTCCAGGGTGCTCAGGACCTCAGACTGGGGCAAAGGTTCACCTTCCAACAGGACAACATCCCTAAGCACACAGCCAAGACAACGCAGGAATGGCTTTGGGACAAGTCTCTGAATGTCCTTGAGTGGCCCAGCCAAAGCCCGAACCCAATCGACCATCTCTGGAAAGACCTGAAAATACCTGTGCAGCAACACTCCCCATCCAACCTGACAGAGCTTGAGAGGCTCTGCAGAGATCCTCCCAAACACAGGTGTGCCAAAGCTTGAAGCATCATATCCAAGAAGACTTGAGGTTGTAACCACTGCCACAGCTTAATTACCTTGACCCAGACTCCTCTCCTATAACTTTAGCAAACATTAGGGAAGTTAATGTAGTAGAATATAACACATTAGGTCTGGTAAAAGATAATACAAAAAAAAACATGTGTTCATTTTTTTTTAAATGCAAGAGAAAGGCCATACTTTCAGATAGGAGTCTAGGTGTAATTTAGATTGGACACAAGATGGCAGCAGTGTGTGCAAAAGTTTAGACTGACCAGTGAAGAATCACATTAGTGCACAACATTTTGTATCAAGTCTGCCAGGAGTTTTCCCAAATGTGCCAAATTGGTCAATTGATTGATTTAAGTACATAACTATAGAGAACATACAAAAATGCTATGGTAATAAAAAAATGTAAGTTCACACTCCCAGGAATGTCATACATGATGGATCATTAGCTTATACACTAACTTACACACATCTGGATGGCCGGGCGGGGTGGGTGTGGAGCCAGAGACAGCAATGGGGTCAAACTGTAGGCCCCAGTTCCTACATTTTATCAAACAAAACTATGATACATTTTATCTCTGGGACCCTCAGGACGACAAATACGAGCAAGATTACTGAAGTACAGTGCCTTGCGAAAGTATTTGGCCCCCTTGAACTTTGCGACCTTTATAAACCGATATAAAACTGTATTTTTTTGTGAAGAATCAACAACAAGTGGGACACAATCATGAAGTGGAACGACATTTATTGGATATTTCAAACTTTTTTAACAAATCAAAAACTGAAAAATTGGGCGTGCAAAATTATTCAGCCCCCTTAAGTTAATACTTTGTAATACTTTGTACTTTGCTGCGATTACAGCTGTAAGTCGCTTGGGGTATGTCTCTATCAGTTTTGCACATCGAGAGACTGAATTTTTTCCCATTCCTCATTGCAAAACAGCTCGAGCTCAGTGAGGTTGGATGGAGAGCATTTGTGAACAGCAGTTTTCAGTTCTTTCCACAGATTCTCGATTGGATTCAGGTCTGGACTTTGACTTGGCCATTCTAACACCTGGATATGTTTATTTTTGAACCATTCCATTGTAGATTTTGCTTTATGTTTTGGATCATTGTCTTGTTGGAAGACAATCTCCGTCCCAGTCTCAGGTCTTTTGCAGACTCCATCAGGTTTTCTTCCAGAATGGTCCTGCATTTGGCTCCATCCATCTTCCCATCAATTTTAACCATCTTCCCTGTCCCTGCTGAAGAAAAGCAGGCCCAAACCATGATGCTGCCACCACCATATTTGACAGTGGGGATGGTGTGTTCAGCTTTGTTGCTTTTACGCCAAACATAACGTTTTGCATTGTTGCCAAAAAGTTCAATTTTGGTTTCATCTGACCAGAGCACCTTCTTCCACATGTTTGGTGTGTCTCCCAGGTGGCTTGTGGCAAACTTTAAACAACACTTTTTATGGATATCTTTAAGAAATGGCTTTCTTCTTGCCACTCTTCCATAAAGGCCAGATTTGTACAATATACAACTGATTGTTGTCCTATGGACAGAGTCTCCCACCTCAGCTGTAGATTTCTGCAGTTCATCCAGAGTGATCATGGGCCTCTTGGCTGCATCTCTGATCAGTCTTCTCCTTGTATGAGTTGAAAGTTTAGAGGGACGGCCAGGTCTTGGTAGATTTGCAGTGGTCTGATACTCCTTCCATTTCAATATTATCGCTTGCACAGTGCTCCTTGGGATGTTTAAAGCTTGGGAAATCTTTTTGTATCCAAATCCGGCTTTAAACTTCTTCACAACAGTATCTCGGACCTGCCTGGTGTGTTCCTTGTTCTTCATGATGCTCTCTGCACTTTTAACGGACCTCTGAGACTATCACAGTGCAGGTGCATTTATACGGAGACTTGATTACACACAGGTGGATTGTATTTATCATCATTAGTCATTTAGGTCAACATTGGATCATTCAGAGATCCTCACTGAACTTCTGGAGAGAGTTTGCTGCACTGAAAGTAAAGGGGCTGAATAATTTTGCACGCCCAATTTTTCAGTTTTTGATTTGTTAAAAAAGTTTGAAACATCCAATAAATGTCGTTCCACTTCATGATTGTGTCCCACTTGTTGTTGATTCTTCACAAAAAAATACAGTTTTATATCTTTATGTTTGAAGCCTGAAATGTGGCAAAAGGTCGCAAAGTTCAAGGGGGCCGAATACTTTCGCAAGGCACTGTACATTATTTACCTTCAGAGGTGAATGCATCAAACCAGTTGCTGTGATAAAAGTTGTTGTGCACTCTCCTCAAACAATAGCATGGCATTTATTCACTATAATAGCTACTGTTAATAAGACACTGTTCGATTAACAACAATTTAAGCTTTCTGCCCATATAAGACATGTCTATGTCCTGGAAAGTTGTCTGTTGTATACAACAACCGTCCCAGTTTAGTGACACTGATCCGGTAGAGGTTAAAGACAATTTCTCAAATGTGCTGCTCTATAATGCACCTTGGATTGAAACTCACCAGGTATTACAATTGAAAACTGAATTGACCCCCAACTCTGGTATACAGTAATGGCTTCAGATGACTTCAATTGAGTAGTTGAGCTGTTTAGTGTTGGCCAATGACACATTTTACCTCCCTTATTCAGCACAATCACCCTTTGTATCACCCTTTGTGGGGAAAAGTGTTTGCAGAGATTGGTGAAATCAAAGGCCAGATGACCTGATAATTCTTCAGGCCTTCAACGGTGTGTGTGCATACATCCATCCATGCGTGTCTGTGAGGGCATGTTTGTGTGCACGCGCATAACCACGAGACAGCTTGAAGCTCTTTTCCAGTCCCATCTATTTCTCTGGCAGTCAGTGTCCCCATCATCAAACAAACTATATTGGTTCAGAGCCAAGATCGAGTCCTGGAGTACACTCCCGAATGGGCACCACACTGTTGAGTTTCACAAGGCCTAATGCAGATCCTCAGTGTTTAGAAGTGAAACTGTGGGCTGGGGGGAATCAAGGCTGGAGTCAAGCCAGAGGTCCCTGCCAGCTCACATATCTGTGATGTTGATTAAGCAACTCACCCAAACGTTTCATCCAGGGGTGGTGGGGGAGGGTCCAGATGGGGTGAGGAGTTGAGGTGGGGGGCTCACATAACAAAAGCACAGAGGGTCCATTCACTAAGGAAGAGGCCTTGTCAGGTTTCCTGGTTTAATTTAAGACAAGTTGCAGTACCCCCAGATGTCTCCACAAAGCCATCATTTCCCTCCTTCTCCCATCTTTCTTTCCCTCTGTCCCCCAGATGTCTCCTCAAAGCCATCATTTCCCTCCTTCTCCCATCTTTCTTTCCCTCTGTCCCCCAGATGTCTCCTCAAAGCCATCATTTCCATCCTTCTCCCATCTTTCTTTCCCTCTGTCCCCCAGATGTCTCCCCAAAGCCATCCTTTCCCTCCTTCTTCCATCTTTCTTTCCCTCTGTCCCCCAGCTGTCTCCCCAAAGCCATAATTTCCCTCCTTCTCCCATCTTTCTTTCCCTCTGTCCCCAGATATCTCCCCAAAGCCATCATTTCCCTCCTTCTCCCATCTTTCTTTCCCTCTGTCCCTCAGATTTCTCTATAATGGTAAAAAACCTACTACATACCTTTTCATTCCTAGAACCGAGACCAGTTTTAAGTCCACAGCTTCAGTTTCTAGACTCTAAACTCCAGTAGTTTCCCCAGAGAGAGAGAGAGAGAGAAAGAGCGAGGTCGAGAGAAGACTGGCGAGTTTCTGATGGAGATGAGAATCTTTTGAGTAGGTCAAACTTCACAGCTTAATCACCTTGGCCCAGACTCCTCTCCTATAACGTTATCAAACATTAGGGAAGCGTTATGGGAACATTAGCTAGCGTTGTGTAAGTATGTATATGTGTGTGTGTTAGTCAGCAAGGCCTAATGGGGCTGGAACACACAGTAGACCTCAGGTGCTCCATCCCAGGCCTCTGTGTTAAAGTATGTTTAATAAGGACATGTGGACACAGTGCTGCTTTGAGAAACTAACTGGCCAGATAAACCACAGTGAATGGCTTCTCCTGTTACTGTTTAACACTTAAAAACTGAAGAAAGGTTTAATAGAGTCCCATAGTCTCAGTGAAACCTTTATTAGTGGAGTCTGTTAGAGACTGGAGGGGGGATAGAGCGGAGTCAGGGGTGCTAGGTCAGCCTCATTTCTCCCAGCTGTGTAGCTAGCTGTCTAAAACCCTGCCTAAAAGCCTGTCTGACCTGGCTCCCTCTGCATCCATCACCCTCTCTTTTAGGTCACATACGAAAACACTGGCAAACACACTACAGATCCTGGAAAGAGAGAGAAACGGCAAAAACTGACAGCACTGTATCTGGGTTACAGAGCTTACACACGATTCCAAACTCCATCTCTTTATAGATCCCTCTCCGTGGTGTCTGAAGGCTGGAGTTACTAGATCTGCTGAGCCAATGGCTGAGTCTGAGTCCAGTTCTGTCACCACAATAGGCAGTCGCTCTAACCCTACACAGTAAGGAGTAACAGACGCATGCATGCACACGCAAGCGCACACACACTGAGCTGACTCTAGTAGTGTCTGTGCCCATCACTCTACCCTCACACAGCACAGTAGGGCTAAAGATACTGGACAAACAAGGTAGTTAATGTCAGCAGAATTTATCCTCACAGCTTAGCAGTAGCTGAGGTGGTGTGTGCGTTCTGGCCCACTACTTCTGCTCTGTTGTTTCTCACAGTAACAAGTAGCAAGCAGTGTTCTAACTCTCTAGTTCAAAAATGGTCCTGTTTCACCACAGTAACACAGGGAACTCTTCATTAAAGTGGCCCGTTTCACCACAGGGAACTCTTCATTGAACTTAAAAATGGTGAATCCTAAACAGAAACATTAGCCCTGAACCCTGGAATTAATAATGTGGAAAAGTACATACAGTGCCTTGCGAAAGTATTCAGCCCCCTTGAACTTTGCGACCTTTTGCCACATGTCAGGCTTCAAACATAAAGATATAAAACTGTATTTTTTTGTGAAGAATCAACGACAAGTGGGACACAATCATGAAGTGGAACGACATTTATTGGATATTTCAAACTTTTTTAACAAATCAAAAACTGAAAAATTGGGCGTGCAAAATTATTCAGCCTCTTTACTTTCAGTGCAGCAAACTCTCTCCAGAAGTTCAGTGAGGATCTCTGAATGATCCAATGTTGACCTAAATGACTAATGATGATAAATACAATCCACCTGTGTGTAATCAAGTCTCCGTATAAATGCACCTGCACTGTGATAGTCTCAGAGGTCCGTTAAAAGCGCAGAGAGCATCATGAAGAACAAGGAACACACCAGGCAGGTCCGAGATACTGTTGTGAAGAAGTTTAAAGCCGGATTTGAATACAAAAAGATTTCCCAAGCTTTAACCATCCCAAGGAGCACTGTGCAAGCGGTAATATTGAAATGGAAGGAGTATCAGACCACTGCAAATCTACCAAGACCTGGCCGTCCTTCTAAACTTTCAGCTCATACAAGGAGAAGACTGATCAGAGATGCAGCCAAGAGGCCCATGATCACTCTGGATGAACTGCAGAGATCTACAGCTGAGGTGGGAGACTCTGTCCATAGGACAACAATCAGTCGTATATTGCACAAATCTGGCCTTTATGGAAGAGTGGCAAGAAGAAAGCCATTTCTTAAAGATATCCATAAAAAGTGTTGTTTAAAGTTTGCCACAAGCCACCTGGGAGACACACCAAACATGTGGAAGAATGTGCTCTGGTCAGATGAAACCAAAATTGAACTTTTTGGCAACAATGCAAAACGTTATGTTTGGCGTAAAAGCAACACAGCTCATCACCCTGAACACACAATCCCCACTGTCAAACATGGTGGTGGCAGCATCATGGTTTGGGCCTGCTTTTCTTCAGCAGGGACAGGGAAGATGGTTAAAATTGATGGGAAGATGGATGGAGCCAAATACAGGACCATTCTGGAAGAAAACCTGATGGAGTCTGCAAAAGACTGGGACTGGGACAGAGATTTGTCTTCCAACAAGACAATGATCCAAAACATAAAGCAAAATCTACAATGGAATGGTTCAAAAATAAACATATCCAGGTGTTAGAATGGCCAAGTCAAAGTCCAGACCTGAATCCAATCGAGAATCTGTGGAAAGAACTGAAAACTGCTGTTCACAAATGCTCTCCATCCAACCTCACTGAGCTCGAGCTGTTTTGCAAGGAGGAATGGGAAAAAAAGTCAGTCTCTCGATGTGCAAAACTGATAGAGACATACCCCAAGTGACTTACAGCTGTAATCGCAGCAAAAGGTGGCGCTACAAAGTATTAACTTAAGGGGGCTGAATAATTTTGCACGCCCAATTTTTCAGTTTTTGATTTGTTAAAAAAGTTTGAAATATCCAATAAATGTCGTTCCACTTCATGATTGTGTCCCACTTGCTGTTGATTCTTCACAAAAAAATACAGTTTTATATCTTTATGTTTGAAGCCTGAAATGTGGCAAAAGGTCGCAAAGATCAAGGGGGCCGAATACTTTCGCAAGGCACTGTATGTCAGTCCTCATCCCCATCAGCATAAATAGCCATGGAAGTGTACGTTCCTCTGAGCCAAAGGAATAAAGAAGTGCAGGGTGACCAGTGAGTCAGTTCTACTAACAGGGTCTACAACACACAGAATTACCACTGCAACTTCTAACCACCAAATACATTTCAATTAACATCAGATAGCTCTTATTATACTTGCTCATCAGCTCTGATGATACAGCCAATTTAGACACATTTATTCTTTCTAGAATGGCTAGATAGTGACTGTACATGTCTTTCATCACCGGAGACCCGAGGCAGACGACAGAAAGCCTGTCACTCACAGGCCCTAAACTGATGCTAAAGTGAGATGGAAGGAAGGTTCCCCTGGGCAGAGGAGAGAAAGAGAGATGAAAGTGAGGAGCGTGGAGTCGAGATCAGACACTCAGACCCTGTTCTGCCAGGGTTAACAAGTGTGTGGGTGTGTTAATAAGCCTATTCTGTCCATCAGGTGTGGCTGTAGGCCAGTGGTAAACATGCTGTAGTTGATGTGCGTGGTCAGCATAATATTCAACAGGATTTAGGTTAGGTAGGTCACAGCACTGTAGGCCTCCGACACAAAAATGACAGGATACAGCAGGACCCCTACAGTACACAGTCAGTCAACCCAGAATTCAAAGGGTCCACTCCTGTCAACTAACTACCTGATTCCCTGCACAAGTAACAGGGACATTTATAGAACTTATGAACTCAATAAACCAATCAGCAGTAGGTTGTGTTAGCAGTAGGGGTTGGAACCGTTTCAGCAAACAGAACCAACACCCAGAAAATAAGAACATGAGGAACAGAATCAGAACCGAAGTGATCTGTACTGTTCCGGAACAGAACCATTATTTTAAAAGCATGGGAACAGGTTAATAATGTTATTTTACATTCCAAGCATTTTTTTTCCCAGTACCACAAAAAAAACACAAGCAAGTGCCTATGCAAAGCCCTCTATCACTCAGTTTTTCCAGCTAGAAATCTTTGCCAGTGTGTGCATGTGTAGAAACAAATCTGGACACGGACTGTAGGTCTAACCTCTAACATTAATATTAACTCCTGCAGAATTAAGCATTTCTTGCAGTAAAATGATACACCAAATGTAGGCTAGGGAACAGGAGTGGAGAAATAGAGGCGCAGCTAGCACCTCTACAGAGACTATCATAAAAGCTGATAGTATTTCAACCACATAAAATATGCATCCAAGCCAAACTGAAATCTAATCAGAAACATGTTGGGTTGTTTTCACAGATTTCCAAACAACCAGTCAAACTGTTGTCATTTGGACATTTTGCACACAAAAAAAAAAACTGGATTTTTTTAGCAATTGCATTTTCTCCACGAGCCCTAAAAAGCTTTGCTCTGCAAAATAAGCAGAGATTAAATTACTTTACCGATGTCAACTAGATTGAAACACTCAGTCTATTGATTTATGACATTCTGGTGAGCAAGGTTTTATTTAGACTAGGGAAACAATGGCAGAAGAGAAGTTGCATGTATCTAAGTTGACTAACACAGTCTACCAAAACGTCTGAAATTATAAGCGGAAACATTTAAAAATCAGACAAAAGATTCAAAAAAACATTGCTCCGCCGTCTGACTGTAGCCTACCACGCATTTTCTAAATTAGAGGGTTACAGTCGAGTGCGGGCCTCAGATTTTCAGGTTATCGTATATAGTCTTAGTCGGGCAGGTTCTTTTTTTTATTTTACCTTTAACTAGGCAGGTCAGTTAAGAACAAATTCTTATTTACAATGACGGCCTAGGAACAGCGGGTTAACTGCCTTGTTCAGGGGCAGAACGACAGGGGCTGACCTCGTCAGCTCGGGGATTCGATCTAGCAACATTTGTTACTGGCCCAATTCTCTAACCACTAGGCTACCTGCCTCCCCTCCGAAGCATCATCTACTAGCCTACTGACATTACAAGCTGTTCGTCTCTGCTGTTGGACCATTCCTAGATGGGAGGCATGTCTGACCTGCCAAATGAAATAAATGATCCAATAAATGATCCAGACGCTGGCTGGAGTGAGTTCATTTGTTGACCCACATCAACGTAACAAACTCCAGTACGACTGCCAATCCCTCCACACCAGCCCCCCACCCAACACCGATCCCTCCACGACAGTCCTCCTAAAGCCAATCTCTCGAGAACAGTCCCCCTAACACAAATCACCCCAGCCTTCCGAGAGGGAAAAACTATACTCAAGATCTGCAAATACAACCATTATTCTAGGCTACCAGGCTTTGGATGAGGGTCAGGGTCCAGTTTGTGTAGACATTAGGGAGTAGAGGAGATTTGGCCTGTTTTCCTGTTTCTTAATGTGTATTAGGAGATTCTGCCGGTTGTATGTACAGGCAACAAGTCAAACAGGAAAAGAATCCCTCAGGAGACGACAACAGTTGTCTTTATTTCAGATTTAATGACAGTTTGGCTGTAGTGCTGTCATAATGGGCATGTTCCAGGTCCTATTGATTTCAGTCAAAAGGCACTCGCACATCTGAGCAATCTTTTTTTGCAGGTGTATGGTAACAATTAGACAAGATGAGGGAAAAAGGAAACCGCACACTGTTCTTGATAGTGTCACTGATCTTTAATAAGCTTACCTATCAGCCTCACGGCCTGTCGCGCTGCACAGACCATCAGATCTCACGACTGCAAGAAAAAAAAGACAACATGGAAGAAAAAAAAAGACAACATGGAACACTACCACAGGGTCACGTTTCACCAAACAGGATCAATCAGTTAGCTAGTTAACACTAATCAAATAAATTCTCATTCAGAAAAGTAGTAAGTTGAACACAGGGTTAATGTTTCTGAAATTTAGCCACCCCAGTGATCAATGAAAAAACTGAATCCTGGGTTACAGAAAGGCACAACTGTCCAATAGTCTAATCAATGGAGTCTTATGTACAGAAAAACAGTCAAAACACAAAACAAAACACTCCTCCCCAAAATCTGTCCATCTACCATATGGACCTCATTACAAATCAGAGTGCAGTGAAAAACATGGGGCAATCCCTACGGTTAATATCAGAGGACAACAACTGTCAGTGTTTACAGAGAGATCCAGGAGGCCGTTGGTTAACAACTGATTGAGGCTAAACTGTGAAATGGCCAACAGAAGGATGGAGGGAGTGATGGGGGAGGCTTGTTCTTCTCTAGAGTAGGTCCCTATGTGTTACTACAGAACATTAACCGCGGCACCCCACCGAAGAGAAACACAGCTGTGTCCCATACAGGCCTCCTCTGTGAGAGTGGAGATACTGCTGCTGCTTCTCCTGAATGACTCAGTCTTCTTTATTCTGCCACTAGGAATCCCAGTGTGCAGGGCGTGGCGGGGCCGGGTGTGTTGCTAGTCGGAGAAGAGGATGGAGAGGGCCATGACGACACAACAAACCGCCACGTACGGACTCTTCCTCTCACCTGGGGGGCAGATGGTAGAGGTCAGAGGTGATGATTGGAGATTTCAGAAGCTAACAGGGAAATAGTGAATGCTTTCGTGGTGTTCAGAAAAACCTCTGACCACAGTATTTCAACACTCAGTTCTAAAAGTGCAACTGGCCATCAGCACATCTTCTAGATCTAGGTTCAACGTACCTATTCTAGCACATTTCCAGAAGATACCCAAGAGGCTGAAAAAAGAAAGAAGTAATTTTAATTAGCTAGGTAAAGAGTAGATCAAGAGAGAGATACAGACAGTCCATATAGACTGTAAGGAAGAGGACAGTCGGTGAACTGACATCAGGGGGTCGTGAGTTTAGTAAACACACATGTGGACTGACAGTGTGTGACTGAGGTACAGTAAGGTGATGCTAGAGGCTACTAATTAGCCCACTAGCCCTCAACTGAACTGGCAGATGGAAATGATGTGTGTCCATATCTTGATGGGGATGATTAGGGGGATCAGACAGTTGAATTAATTTCCTTCCCCCCCAGTAGCGGCCAGAGGAGGAGGGAGAGGGGAAGAGCCCCCCCCCCCCCTCGGCATATGTCTAATTATATTCTTGACCTCAGAAATAAAGACAGCTGTGCGAGAAGTGCAGCGGGAAAATTAAATCCAGGCCCATGTATGTATGAGGAAGACCAGACAAGAAACCATGTGAGAGACTTGGGACTGAGCCCAACATCATCTCTGTGACAAAGGTCAGCGGTTATAGGTTAGAGGTCAGAGTGTAGACTGCGCGTAAGCACTCCTTTGGGAGTCGGTCTGCGCTGGAGTTTTAAACCCACAACAGAACACACTATCCTCTCTCCATCACTCATCTCTGTCTGGGTAGAAAAGCTTTAGCCACCAGAACTGCTACTGGAGACAGATTTCACATTGGTTCAGTCAGCACTCTTCCTATTTTCCCCCGTCTTCCCGTCACTTTCCTTTCTTTAGCCTAAAGAGGAGAAGAGCTGGTTCAGTTGCTTGTCTAAACACACTCAGCACCATATCACTGCTGAATGATACCAGTCCCCTTAGAACACAAATAACAATATCCAATATTTAGATTAGTAGAACACATTTAGAAAGTGGAAAAGATGTGTTAACACCAGCACTGTAATGCCCAGGCAGTGTGTCATTCTAATTTGTCTTGGAGAGTGTGTGTTTTCCGAGCTCAGATCACTGGCTCACAATAATCCCCTAATTTTCCCCTAACCCAACATGTGGCACACAGCTTGTTGCCTTAGCCTCCCTCACTCAGAGGATAGAGGGAAAAAAACACAGTTGTGAAAAGAGAGAAAGAAAGACTGAACTGTTGTGATGTTATCAGCGCTTAGGTTCCCCCTACCAAGAACAACATTGAACTAATGTGATGTGTATGTATGATGTGGTCCCAAATACCAAACTCACTCAGATTCAGAAACAGTCACTTGTCTAGTTTATGATAGTGATATAGTGTTGTTTATCACAGCTAGTAGCTGCAAACACTTCCAATCCTCTAAAGGAACACAAAAACACAAAGCTCTACTCTCCTCCCCAGAGCATTACATGGATGAAGTGGAATAGAGTCAACACAGCCAAAAGATCTGAGTAGAGACCTATGCAAAGAGTCAGTGACAGACAGAATAGTCTCTCGAGGTAGTTAGCTGGCTACCAAGTGTGAGATTTGGTTAAGGGTTCCCAGAATGGTGAGAGTGCTTGGAAAGGCATCATGGATTGAGCAATGATGTTAGTGTGGTTAAAGTTGGCCGTTGGGGTAACATTGCTTTCCCTGAATGTTGTCTTTCAGAAGCTAACAAATATAGGCCTCTAGGCTTTAACTCAGTGGATGAACATCACTGTCTGTGTGGGTGTTTTGGTGTGATAGAGAAGAAAAATACTGGGACATTGGCTCTAGCAGGCTAAGTCCAGGGCTGTGGATGGGTAGTTAACAACTAGGGCTTTAGCTCAGTGGGATAACACTGTCAGTACATACTAGAACTGGGACAATAAACAAAAAAGTTTAGACACCGACCATAACATATCGCTGGCATTTTACTGATATTGTTCATTACGATAAGTAGACTATACTAGAAAAATGATGTTTTAAACAAAATAAGTTTGTTAATATGGGTGACTGTTAATCAAACTAGTAGTAGTAGTTTAAAGGATCATAAGAAAAAAACTGGTGCACATTAATGTTATAAACGTATCTTTCCATTTATCGTTAGCACATCTAATACTGTCAGTAAGTACCCGGTCTTGTTCTTGTCCAGGAGACTGGGCGCCATGGCTCTGAGATAGGCACAGGTACAGATGAGCAATAGGATCACTGTCAGCAGGCTCTGGAAGTTAAATATGGCAGACTAGAGAGGGAATGAGAGCGGTTATCGCTGGTTCAACATCCATCATCTTTATAGGATGCATTTATGACACAATTCTGGATAAATCAAGTTAGCTAGCTGGCTCAGCTGGCTTCGCTGAGGAATTTGCGACTAGCTAAATAGTTAGCCACCTGTCTACCGAACTAGGGACAGTGGCTCGTAATAAGAACGGTTTGAAGAGTGAAAGAAATTCCACATAATTCACAAAACATATCTTAATGCGGCGATTGAAGTTATTACATCTATGCTGATGTTTAAGACTCACCATGTCGGAGGTAGGTCCGCTAACTAGCCAGCTGCCACCTCACAATTCCCGTAGCGTCGCAAACAGATGACGTGTACGGAACAAGAGACGACCTGAAACCGCGGCGCTTTGCCATTTAAACTATATATTTTGCAGCGGTTGTAGGGTTTAAATGTCGACCCTCAGATATTACAAGACACATCCAACTATCTAACAACGTAGGCTGGTGCAGTTTGAGGTAGGTCGGACATTCAGGTACGTGCGACATGTTTTGCATTTAGCCACACGTGTGCAGTGCAAGAAGCTACGTTGCCTGAGCTTTGTTTACAAACAAGCATGATGCATGGAAATAAAGATATAGCAATTTATAGATATCAACATGGAACTAGCATTCGGTTAGGATTGCAAATTAAGTAGGCTGCTTACTATGAGAATCTCATGTCAGTCGATCTCTGTCATGTAGTCTATTCGCACTCTGTAACATGGCCCAATCCAGTCTTCGTCATAATCTTCTTCTTCTTGTATAGTGGCGTTCGCAAACAATTATATGTGCATTCCGCCACCTACTGTACAGGTGGATAATAAAGATCCCAAAAGGTAAAATGAGGGTTACATTTTTTAAATAATAATAATAAATGCAATAATAATACATAGAAAAAAATCCATGCAAACTATCAATAATGACATTTTCATTCAACTAAATCATCCTGCTTTACTGTTTTAATCAGGTCCCTACACAGGCTCAGAAGGATCCTGTGAGGGCAGGACATTTCCTGGCGACAGTAGTCCTTGCAGTGCGTCTGCCGTTAAGAAAACGTGTTGGCTGCAGATATAAGGAGGTCTAGCTTCTAGGACGTCTTAGACACTTGTACCGTTAATAACTGTGGCTATAAATGCTACAAAATCCACCTTATTCACAATAAGTGTATCCAGATCACATGATTAACATATAACATTTGCAACTGTTTGTGGTTCATCCGCCGACATATCTTCTTCGGAACTGTGGCCTCTTGTCCCTTCAACACTCTTCACCACCTCCACATAGGGGATTTGCTGTACAGCCCTGATCCTTGTCAATGGCCCAGTCCCAAAACCTAGACCACACTTTAGTCTAGTCTACCCGAACCCTACTCTAGTCTGATTAATCAGGCTGTAATACACAATTCATTGGTATATACAGCCTGAAACGAATGCCTGCAAAATCGTGTATATGTTCCTTACAAGCCAGAATGTTGGATACAATTATATTTAAACTACTGGTTGTCTGTGCGCTTTGTCTTTCAGCTGCTCGAAATTTGAGGCAAAATATCCATCGGAGAGTATTGTTTACCTTTTAGAGAGGTATTTGTTTTGGTTCGGCACTGATGTAAAGTTAGTTTTATATATTCTCACCTCAAGAGCTATTGAATAGGGCATGCCAAGACAATGAGTGTTTATCTGAATCCGGGTAGGATGTAGAACAATCCATAGCTAAGATAATACCTGAAGCCAAGATGGTGCATTTACATTCTCCTTCTCTCCTTTAATGGTGTTGTTTTACTGACTGAATCTATTAATTCCCAAGAGGAGAGTGATTGTTCTCCGAGTTTCCTCAAAGGTTGTTTCAGGACCAGTGTGAGCAGGAAAGAGGAGGGACAGAAAAACACACATTTTAACATAGGAGTGTGGAGTTTTCAGTCTGTGGCAGTGGCACTCAGTGGTGGACAAACTCATGAATTGTGACTTTGTTAGATGGGTAGGTGTAATGGCTCTCGTTGGTGGTAGGAGGAGACCAAGGTGCAGCGTGGTAGGCGTACATTTTCCTTTCATTTTAAATGTTCCACCAACAAAAACAATTCAACAAACAAAAAGCTAGTAGTGCAAACACATGCAACACAAAAAGACAAGATCCCACAACAGAAAGTGGGAAAAAGGGCTGCCTAAGTATGATCCTCAATCAGAGACAACGATAGACAGCTGCCTCTGATTGGGAACCATACTCGGCCAAAAACAAAGAAATAAACAACATAGAATGCCCGCCCCAAATCACACCCTGACCTAACCAAATAGAGAAATAAAACGTCTCTCTAAGGTCAGGGCGTGACAGTAGGAGAAGCTAAAGCCTACTATTACAGAGTTGTACATAGCTGTGGTTTGTTTTGTGGCAGAAATAGAAGCACCTGTGTTTCGTATTTTCAATTTCCCCTGTTCTTTTGAAGTTCCTGTGCGCTCTCTTTCTGTCATTGTGTCTGTCATTATTCAGAGGTTGTGCGTGCATGTGATTGTGAAGGTGTCTGTGTGTTTTATTACAGATTGTGTGTGTCTTTTTGTCAGTCTCTCTGTCATTACACGCCAGCTGGTGTGTGTCTGTCAGTCTGTCTGTCATTACTGTCCGGCTGGTGTGTGTCTGTCAGTCTGTCTGTCATTATTGGCCGGCTGGTGTGTAGATGCTAGGAGGAGATAGTACAGATGTTACTAGGGGTTAATGAATGACTGTCCAACAGGGTGGGTTAAGCTCCATGGTCCTCATTTACAATGCTGCACATCTAAACTTACATCACTGAGCTCTACTGTGTGCAACTTCTTGGTGTAACAGAGTATAGGCCTAGTGAGAGTCTGAAGGGAACCATTAATTACTCTCCTCTCAACTCTCCTCTCAGCTCCGTAGTTAGGAAGGAAACATAAGGGCCTGTTACAGTTTCTGAAGCTGTGATGACAAACCCAGTGAGGCTGCCAGTCACTGCCTGATGCTTTACAGATCCAAACCCCCTCATAGTTACAGTTTCTGAAGCTGTGATGACAAACCCAGTTGGGCTGCCAGTCACTGCCTGATGGTTTACAGATCCAAACCCCCTCATAGTTACAGTTTCTGAAGCTGTGATGACAAACCCAGTTGGGCTGCCAGTCACTGCCTGATGCTTTACAGATCCAAACCCCCTCATAGTTACAGTTTCTGAAGCTGTGATGACAAACCCAGTTGGGCTGCCAGTCACTGCCTGATGGTTTACAGATCCAAACCCCCTCATAGTTACAGTTTCTGAAGCTGTGATGACAAACCCAGTTGGGCTGCCAGTCACTGCCTGATGGTTTACAGATCCAAACCCCCTCATAGTTACAGTTTCTGAAGCTGTGATGACAAACCCAGTTGGGCTGCCAGTCACTGCCTGATGCTTTACAGATCCAAACCCCCTCATAGTTACAGTTTCTAAAGCTGTGATGACAAACCCAGTGGGGCTGCCAGTCACTGCCTGATGGTTTACAGATCCAAACCCCCTCATAGTTACAGTTTCTGAAGCTGTGATGACAAACCCAGTTGGGCTGCCAGTCACTGCCTGATGCTTTACAGATCCAAACCCCCTCATAGTTACAGTTTCTGAAGCTGTGATGACAAACCCAGTTGGGCTGCCAGTCACTGCCTGATGCTTTACAGATCCAAACCCCCTCATAGTTACAGTTTGTAAAGCTGTGATGACAAACCCAGTTGGGCTGCCAGTCACTGCCTGATGGTTTACAGATCCAAACCCCCTCAATACCCCTCTCTAATTAGCCCCCTTGATACCCCCTTAAGCCCCCCAAACCCTATCCAGGTCCCTAGCACACCCATCCTGTGGGTTCGGTACAGTCTTTGATACTGCAGCTGCTAAGGGTTTTTTGAGTAAATACAGCAATGCTATATAAAACGTTTTTATGAAAAACAACTGCACAGTGGAAGTAGTAGGCTAGAAGGTATTTGTGTGTGGTTTGCTGGCTTGTCCAAGGTGAGGCAGAGCGTTTTACTGTTTGTCTGTTGTCTAACGCAGCCTGTGCTACCTCCCTGCCAGGAAAATTATGAAATAATGTCTGTGGATTTTTTTCGCAATACTTTGTTACTTAAACAGAATTACAGACAGTTGTTTTTCTGCAGGTGTGTGTGTTAGAGCGGGTAAACAAACACACACACACACCTATTTAAATAATCACCTGAATCTCCCTTCCTTCCTTCCTTCCTTACAACCATCTCCCACGCTCTGTTCATGTCTGTAGTATCAGAGAATGCAGAGAGGGAGGAGGCAGAGGAGTTGGAAGTGCAGACAGAACGTTACATCCAAGACCTCCAGCAGGCCCTGAGTGGGACTGGAACCTCCTCTACTGACTACAGCTTCACCTTGACCTCTAACCCCGGCCTATTCCATGGGTTATGTGGCAAGTCATAACATAGGCTGTGTTTTCTGCCCCAACAAGTTAAGCCATTTAACGACTTTCCTGAACTATAACCCTTCCCAAAACTTAACCCTTGGACATGATCCTTAAAAATGCTAATATCGGAAACCATGACTTGAATTCAATTTGTGTCACAAATGCTAAAATATTAGCATTTGGAAACAGTGGCAGGGAAAATAAAACCAAAGCATGGATTGCTGTCAAACCTTGTCCAAAGACTGTTTATAAGGTAAGGAAACCAATGTAATTTTGTAATTTGGGCAAAATATCTCCTTAATTGTTTATTTTAGCAAGATAGCCATTCGTCATGTGATATCGGATCTGTGTACATTGTCAAATACATTTTCAGGTTAATGTGATTTCATCATGAGAATCAACACTTATGATGTTTTTATATGATGTTATCTTTAAGAGCCGTTAATGGACGTGAGACTAAACTGTGTAGCCGAAAACCTTATGTCGTATCTTATATCATATCCTCATTTTTTCTCAGGACCCTCTAACAAGCACTTATTGAGCTCTAACTAGCACCCAGGAAGGCATTGAACCCAGGAAGGCATTGAACCCAGGAAGGCATTGAACCCAGGAAGGCATTGAACCCAGGAAGGCATTCATGTGGTGAAGTAACTCTAGGCTCTAGGAGGTTGCCATGCGTTAAGAGTGTCATATACCTGAAGGCCAGTGGTGTGATGCAATACCGCTATGTTATTATCACAACCTTGGGAAATTCGGCTTGCAGCTTCACATTATATTAAAACACACAAGTCAGTCAGGCAATCATACCAACAGCGGGGTTGTATTGGTACTACAGTTGATGGATCATTCAGGAGTGTTTGTTGTTGCTTTCGAGTGCTAATATAAGGCTCTGTGATGTCATCCTATGATATTCATGTCTTCCTCCCACTCTGTGCTTTGACAGGAAAATGATCCTCATCACGTTGTAAAGTAGAATACAGCACTATCACTATGGAGGTAAACACACACACACAGCCAACTAACAGCTTAGTGACGGTCAGTGTGCTCAGAGGTCGACCACATGCGCACACACACACACATCTGCTTTGAGCTGTGTTGCCATAGTAATAATGTAATGATAGAATGGAAATCCTAGTGCATGTGTTTCAGTAGAAAATGGAAATGAATAGAATTGACTGTTTCAGAAACGAGAGTTTTGGACAAGGCCATTCACAGAACACACTGTGGTGTATCATCCCTGAGGAAAAAGCGCCTAACATTTTTCTGTTGCTCAACAGTTAATAATAAATATGAATTAATTCATCATAGAGATATGACTCATTACTATTAAAGGGTCCATGTCTAATGTGGGGTGGCAGGGTAGCCTAGTGGTTAGAGCGTTGGACTAGTAACCGGAAGGTTGCAAGTTCAAATCCCCGAGCTGGCCTGGACTGGAGAGTTAGAAACATCTGGGTGGTTGTTGGGTAGGCCTTGATGTAAAGATTGGAATGTGATCTTCATGTTTTTACTGCACATGACTGTCCCAGAGCATCAGCCCCAGGACGGCTCCCACATAGCTGTGAGTGGATTATCACTATTATCGTGCCAGCAGTGATCAGTTTATCATCATAACAG
This sequence comes from Oncorhynchus mykiss, assembly GCF_013265735.2. NCBI lineage: Eukaryota > Metazoa > Chordata > Actinopteri > Salmoniformes > Salmonidae > Oncorhynchus > Oncorhynchus mykiss. The sequence goes on along the minus strand of NC_048569.1, from coordinate 21,760,479 downwards.
CAACATGCGTTTGACTATAAACGCCCTGTAGCACTCACTTCCGTCATCATGAAGTGCTTTGAGAGACTAGTCAAGGATCATATCACCTCCATCCTACCTGACACCTCAGACCCACTCCAATTTGCATACCGCCCCAATAGGTCCACAGACGACGCAATCACACTGCACACTGCCCTAACCCATCTGGACAAGAGGAATACCTATGTAAGAATGCTGTTCATCAATTACAGCTCAGCACTCAACACCATAGTACCCTCCAAACTCTTCATTAAGCTGGAGGCCCTGGGTCTCGACCCCGCCCTGTGCAACTGGGTCCTGGACTTTCTGATGGGCCGCTCCCGGGAGGTGAGGGTAGGAAACAACATCTCCACCCTGCTGATCCTCAACACTGGAGCCCCACAAGGGTACGTTCTCAGCCCTCTCCTGTAGTCCCTGTTCACCCATGACTGCATGGCCCTGCACGCCTCCAACTCAATCATCAAGTTTGCAGACAACACTACAGTGTTAGGCTTGATTGCCAACAACGACGAGACGGCCTACAGGGAGGAGGTGAGGGATCTCAGAGTGTGGTGTCAGGAAAATAACCTCACACTCAACGTCAACAAAACAAAGGAGATGATCGTGGACTTCAGGAAACAGCAGAGAGAACACCCCCCTATCCACATCGAGCAGTGGAAAGTTTTAAGTTCCTCAGTGTACACATCACGGACAAACTGAAATGGTCCACCCACACAGACAGCGTGGTGAAAAAGGCACAACAGCACCTCTTCAACCTCAGGAGGCTGAAGAAATTTGACTTTCACAGTCACAAACCTTTACAGATGCACAATCGAGAGCATTCTGTCGGGCTGTATCCCTGCCTGGGTACGGCAACTGCTCCGCCCACAACCGTAAGGCTCTCCAGTGGGTGGTGCGGTCTGCACATCGCATCACCGGGGGCAAACTACCTGCCCTTCAGGACACCTACACCACCCGATGTCACAGGAAGGCCAAAAAGATAATCAAGGACAACAACCACCTGAGCCACTGCCTGTTCACCCCGCTACCATCCAGAAGGCGAGGTCAGTACAGGTGCATCAAAGCTGGGACCGAGAGACTGAAAAACAGCTTCTATCTCAAGGCCATCAGACTCTTAAACAGCCATCACTAACATTGAGTGGCTGCTGACAACTTACCGACTCAAATCTCTAGCAACTTTTAATAATTAATAATTGGATGTAATAAATGTATCACTAGTCACTTAAACAATGCCACTTTATACAATGTTAACATACCCTACATTACTCATATCATATATATATACTGTACTCTATACCATCTACTGCATCTTGCCTATGCCATCGCTCATCCATATATTTATATGTACATTTTCTTAATAATTCCTTTACACTTGTGTGTATAAGGTAGTTGTTGTGAAATTGTTAGATTACTAGTTAGATGTTACTGCACGGTCGGAACTAGAAGCACAAGCATTTCGCTACACTCACAGTAACATCTGCTAACCATGTGTATGTGACCAATAAAATTTGATTTGATTTCATTTGAAACAGTCATATATGTCAGTCTTTTACCACCTAGTCATTGGGATCCCTCAGATCATTGATATTGTGCAACTTTACATTTGATGTGGCATTTAAAAGTACGAATCCAGCATTATTATAGTATGTGAATAATGGAATATTGTTCTTCTCCTCCTGTCCCCTCTGTCTTTTCTCCTGTCTTCTCCTCGTGTCTTCCTCTGATGTGTATTTTCTCCTGTCTTCTCCTCCTGTCCCTCTGATGTGTCTTTCCTCCTGTCTTCTCCTCCTGTCTTCCTCTGATGTGTATTTTCTCCTGTCTTCTCCTCATGTCTTCCTCTGATGTCTTTTCTCCTGTCTTCTCCTCCTGTCTTCCTCTGATGTGTCTTTTATCCTGTCTCCTCCTCCTGTCCCTCTGTGTCTTTTCTCCTGTCTTCTCCTCCTGTCTTCCTCTGATGTGTCTTTTCTCCTGTCTTCTCCTCCTCTTCCTCTGATGTGTCTTTTCTCCTGTCTTCTCCTCCTCTTCCTCTGATGTGTCTTTTATCCTGTCTCCTCCTCCTGTCCCTCTGTGTCTTTTCTCCTGTCTTCTCCTCCTGTCCCTCTGATGTGTCTTTCCTCCTGTCTTCTCCCCCTCTTCCTCTGATGTGTCTTTTCTCCTGTCTTCTCCTCCTCTTCCTCTGATGTGTCTTTTCTCCTGTCTTCTCCTCCTCTTCCTCTGATGTGTCTTTTCTCCTGTCTTCTCCTCCTGTCTTCCTCTGATGTGTCTTTTCTCCTGTCTTCTCCTCCTGTCTTCCTCTGATGTGTCTTTTCTCCTGTCTTCTCCTTCTGTCCCCCTCTGATGTGTCTTTCCTCCAGTCATTATTTTGTGTTCAGAAGAGCTTTGTGTGTGTGAGGATGTGTGGTCTCTCTTTGTGTGTGTGTGTGTGTGTGTGTGTGTGTGTGTGTGTGTGTGTGTGTGTGTGTGTGTAGTGTCACAGGTCTAAACTACCCCTGAACCGACTGATTATTCTCTCTGAGGCCTGCTTTGAAAACCACCTCCAGAACCAGCATGTGGATCCATTTACACCAGGACTGTGTGTGTATGTGTGTGGCATGGCTATGTGTGTGTGTGTGTACAGTGTGTGTGTGATAGGGCTATGTGTGTGTAAATGTGTGTACAGTGTGTGTGTGTGTGGCAGGGCTATGTGTGTGTAAATGTGTGTGTGGCAGGGCTATCTGTGTGCAAATGTGTGTACAGTGTGTGTGTGGCAGGGCTATGTGAGTGTAAATGTGTGTGTGGCAGGGCTATGTGTGTGTAAATGTGTGTGTAGCAGGGCTATGTGTGTGTAAATGTGTGTGTAGCAGGGCTATGAGTGTGTAAATGTATGTATGTTTATGGCATTGGAGGTTAATGGTTTTCATCCCCAGTAGATGGACCAGTGTAAAGAGAGTACCTGTATGATCAACCCGGGACACAAACCTGTGTTCACAACAACAACATTGGACTTGACCTCCTCTCCCTCTCTCTACTTTCTATCATCCTGTTATCTGGTTACCAGTCACCTCACCACCTCTACACTCCACTGTGAATTTCGCCCAGAAACAGCAGTGGTTACAGCAGTGTTTGTGACTCCTATAGGAGTAATCCAGTTTAATATAGGACACCACAGTGATGTAGGAGCGACAGGCTATCTAAATTGCTCCTAATTCTCTCCAGTAGTTAATAATTGAATCTGAGTCACAGAGAGCGAGAGAGAGGGAAATCGAGAGAGAGTCTGAAACAGTAGCGTTTCTATGACAACTTATGGAAGCTCTGCCCAAGTCAACATTTTGTAGCCAACTTGGTGCGATACATCATGATACCGGCCAATAGTGTTCTGGGCCAAATCATTGTTGACCAATCGTTTTACTGCCCATGTCTTTACCGGCCAATTAAGTAACTGTCCAACTCGTTAGGGTCCAGCTAGCCTTACTGAGGCCTGTTAGTCCTAACTAGGGCCCTGAGGTTTCCCTTGTCAGGTCACATGGTCAGGAAGAACTCTAGTATTCAGTGTAATGTTAGTAATATAGGTAATATTCAGTCTAGTATTATTAGGTTGATGTTTAGTCTGCTGATGTTTACCTAATGTTACTCAGAGGAGATTAAGTCATGACTGGCACATATTACCCTGCTGTAAATATACCAGAGAGAGGGGGAAGGAGACAGAAGAGGGGGGGAGGCAGGGAGGGAGGGAGTGTGTGGGTGTGTGCACTAGTATATGTGTGTTACAGGTGCACAGATGAACTCTTTCCCTTCCCCAATCTTGCCCCTGTCTATCCCATCCCTCTCCCTCCTGGGTTCTATGTTGTTTTGTGAGGTTCCAGAGCCAGTGGAGGTCAGAGTGTTACTGACTTACGGTCTAGAACGTGGAACCCCACTGCAGAACTTCAACCACTCACTAAAGGAGGAGAATCCAAGTTATAGACTGTTTTCTCTGCTACCGCACGGCAAGCGGTACCGGAGCATCAAGTCTAGGACCAAAAGGCTCCTCAACAGCTTCTACCCCCAAGCCATAAGACTGCTGAACAATTAATAAAATCGCCACAGGACAATTTACATTGACCCCTGTAAATAGCCTCGTTATTATTATTGCGTTACTTTTTATTATTACTTTTTATTTTAGTCTACTTGGTAAAAAAATTCTTAACTCTTCTTGAACTGCACTGTTGGTTAAGGGCTTGTAAGTAAGTGTTAGGAAAATTTAGTTCTAGTGTTCATTAACCAATTCAATTAAACTACTCATTCTGCTATATCAGGATTTGTAGGATACTGATAGAAAGGAAGACAGACAGAGGCCCAGTCTACAATAGTACAATAGTTAAATGTTTATTCACGGGAACGTTCTCCCTATAATTTCCGGTACATTGGTCTATATACCTCACATTTCGTCATAAATGTCCCTCCTCCTCTCAGATACTATGGCGATATAGTTCACAAGTTCTTCTCACATTGTCTGCCACCTGTTAAACAATCTACTACAAGCCCAAGGTCTCTCCTGGGTGGGGACAGAATGTCCTGTAAGGAACACAGTATTCCAGCCGGTCTGATGAGAGCTCCATTCATTTCTAACAAGGAACAGAAAGTCCTTGTTCAAATTCTTGACTAAAACTACACACATTATATTCAGTATTATGATTATAATAAGATTCATACATTCATACAGTAACAGAGTAGTATTCTGTTTAGTTATAGTTCGAAGTTAAATGTATACATAATTTAGTCATTATTCATAAAAGTCCCACAACAATAAGCATTTCACATCAAAGTCTACACTTGTTGTATTCGGCGCATGTGACAAATAAAGTTTGATTTGATTTGAACCACAGACTCAGACATGAGCTACAAAACATCAATGCTGAGTAAGAACACACACACACACACAGCTCACTTCCCTTCTTTCTAGGGGTCATTATCCTATCCCCATAAATCTACAGGGTGGGGCCGCCACTGCACGTCACATTGTCTAGGGCCTGATGTCACATGCGTGCGTGCCGTGTGTGTGCGCGTGGCTGCTGAGACTGGAAAAGAGCGCTGAAAGGGGGCCTCAATGACGCACAGACTACAGAGCTCAACACAGAGACAAAGATCAAACACACACACATACACACACACACACAAAGTATGAGGGAATCCCTCCCAAGTGATTGTTGAGTGCAGCTCCCATCACGTAGAGTGAGTCCATGTGTTTCTGATCATCTCACTGCTGTAGTTTCTCTGATTCTCAATAGAAAATAGAGGGATTGGGTTTCGGATGGGGGGAAAAAAACCTTGTCTAGGTTCCTTGGCAACCAATACCAGACGCAACAGACCCAAACCCTGCCTGTATTCAGAGGGAAGGGGTGGCTGGTGGCTAGTGGCTGTGTCAGGGCTGGGCTATTCGATTATGTCCCCTTAGGTTATCACAAGGTTATCTAAGGATATAAATATCCCAGTCACAGTGTTGCTGCATTTTCTTCCATCTCCTGATAACTAACTCTAACCAACTCTAACCCTGCTCTCCTGTTCTGGCTCTGATAAGTTGGGGCGGGGGTTGCAGTGGTACATCAGTGGTAAGGAGACTAGAGTCAGAGCTGTACTCTCGCTTTTTCCTGGTGTTGAATGACAAGAAAGCCAAGATACACAGTCTACAGGAGAACACCACACACCTGCAGGAGACCAGGTACATAGTACACACACATCCCCCATCTATGACCTAACCTAACGTTACCCCATAGGGGTTTGTCTGCACGTGAGGAACCGCTCATATAATCAAATCAAATCAAATTTTATTTGTCACATACACATGGTTAGCAGATGTTAATGCGAGTGTAGCGAAATGCTTGATGTCCACACCCCTCTGAATATATGTCTCCTGTCATATATTCATCATCTATAGAATGTGGTAACACCTTGTGATATCATGATGTTGTTAATCTGGTTGCACATGCTAGTATGGAAGGTGTGATTTATCCAAAACCATACTGTTCAATATAAACTGATTACAAGACCCCCCTACCCTAGGCAGTCACAGCCTGCCTCAACAGCACCTACCCAGGGTATATATATATATACACACACACATTTATTATCACCATAGTAGTTGTAAACAGGAAAGGAAGTTATTTGTTATACAGAGCAGCCTGGTCTTATCTTCAAGTAATAGAGGGGAAACAGTTAGAGATGTTTAGTACACTAGGCTGGTATAGTGGGTATATTACACTAGGCTGGTATAGTAAACTAGGCTGGTATAGTGTGTATAGTAAACTAGGCTGGTATAGTGTGTATGGTACACTAGGCTGGTATAGTGGGTATATTACACTAGGCTGGTATAGTGGGTATATTACACTAGGCTGGTATAGTGTGTATAGTAAACTAGGCTGGTATAGTGTGTATGGTACACTAGGCTGGTATAGTGGGTATATTACACTAGGCTGGTATAGTGGGTATAGTACACTAGGCTGGTATAGTGGGTATATTACACTAGGCTGGTATAGTAAACTAGGCTGGTATAGTGTGTATAGTAAACTAGGCTGGTATAGTGTGTATGGTACACTAGGCTGGTATAGTGGGTATATTACACTAGGCTGGTATAGTGGGTATATTACACTAGGCTGGTATAGTGTGTATGGTACACTAGGCTGGTATAGTGGGTATATTACACTAGGCTGGTATAGTGGGTATATTACACTAGGCTGGTATAGTGGGTATATTACACTAGGCTGGTATGGTGTGTATGGTACACTAGGCTGGTATAGTGGGTATATTACACTAGGCTGGTATAGTGGGTATTGTACACTAGGCTGGTATAGTGGGTATAGTAAACTAGGCTGGTATAGTGTGTATGGTACACTAGGCTGGTATAGTGGGTATATTACACTAGGCTGGTATAGTGGGTATATTACACTAGGCTGGTATAGTGTGTATGGTACACTAGGCTGGTATAGTGGGTATATTACACTAGGCTGGTATAGTGGGTGTATTACACTAGGCTGGTATAGTGGGTATATTACACTAGGCTGGTATAGTGGGTATATTACACTAGGCTGGTATAGTGGGTATATTACACTAGGCTGGTATAGTGTGTATAGTACACTAGGCTGGTATAGTGGGTATATTACACTAGGCTGGTATAGTGTGTATAGTACACTAGGCTGGTATAGTGGGTATATTACACTAGGCTGGTATAGTGGGTATATTACACTAGGCTGGTATAGTGGGTATGGTACACTAGGCTGGTATAGTGGGTATATTACACTAGGCTGGTATAGTGGATATATTACACTAGGCTGGTATAGTGGGTATAGTACACTAGGCTGGTATATTGTGTATAGTACACTAGGCTGGTATAGTGGGTATATTACACTAGGCTGGTATAGTGGGTATATTACACTAGGCTGGTATAGTGGGTATATTACACTAGGCTGGTATAGTGTGTATAGTACACTAGGCTGGTATAGTGGGTATATTACACTAGGCTGGTATAGTGGGTATATTACACTAGGCTGGTATAGTGGGTATATTACACTAGGCTGGTATAGTGTGTATAGTACACTAGGCTGGTATAGTGGGTATATTACACTAGGCTGGTATAGTGGGTATGGTACACTAGGCTGGTATAGTGGGTATATTACACTAGGCTGGTATAGTGGGAATTGTACACTAGGCTGGTATAGTGGGTATAGTACACTTGGCTGGTATAGTGGGTATATTACACTAGGCTGGTATAGTGGGTATATTACACTTGGCTGGTATAGTGGGTATAGTACACGAGGCTGGTATAGTGGGTATAGTACACTAGGCTGGTATAGTGGGTATATTACACTAGGCTGGTATAGTGGGTATATTACACTAGGCTGGTATAGTGGGTATTGTACACTAGGCTGGTATAGTACACTAGGCTGATATAGTGGGTATAGTACACTAAGCTTGTATAGTGGTTACATTACACTAGACTGGTATAGTGGGTATTGTACACTAGGCTGGTATAGTGGGTATAGTACACTTGGCTGGTATAGTGGGTATTGTACACTGGGCTGGTATAGTGGGTATTGTACACTAGGCTGGTATAGTGGGTATAGTACACGGGGCTGGTATAGTGGGTGAAGTACACTAGGTTGGTACAGTGGGTATTGTACACTAGGCTGGTATAGTACACTAGGCTGGTATAGTGGGTATAGTACACGAGGCTGGTATAGTGGGTATATTACACTAGGCTGGTATAGTGGGTATATTACACTAGGCTGGTATAGTGGGTATTGTACACTAGGCTGGTATAGTACACTAGGCTGATATAGTGGGTATAGTACACTAAGCTTGTATAGTGGTTACATTACACTAGACTGGTATAGTGGGTATTGTACACTAGGCTGGTATAGTGGGTATAGTACACTTGGCTGGTATAGTGGGTATTGTACACTGGGCTGGTATAGTGGGTATTGTACACTAGGCTGGTATAGTGGGTATAGTACACGGGGCTGGTATAGTGGGTGAAGTACACTAGGTTGGTACAGTGGGTATTGTACACTAGGCTGGTATAGTACACTAGGCTGGTATAGTGGGTATAGTACACGAGGCTGGTATAGTGGGTATATTACACTATGCTGGTATAGTGGGTATAGTACATTGGGCTGGTATAGTGGGTATAGTACACGAGGCTGGTATGGTGGGTATAGTACACTAGGCTGGTATAGTACACTAGGCTGATATAGTGGGTATAGTACACTAAGCTGGTATAGTGGGTGTAGTACATGAGGCTGGTATAGTGGGTATAGTACGCTAGGCTGGTATAGTGGGTATATTACACTTGGCTGGTATAGTGGGTATAGTACACGAGGCTGGTATAGTGGGTATAGTACACTAGGCTGGTATAGTGGGTATATTACACTTGGCTGGTATAGTGGGTATTGCACACTAGGCTGGTATAGTGGGTATAGTACCCTAGGCTGGTATAGTGGGTATATTACACTAGGCTGGTATAGTGGGCATTGTACACTGGGCTGGTATAGTGGGTATTGTACACTAGGCTGGTATAGTGGGTATAGTACACTTGGCTGGTATAGTGGGTATAGTACACTAGGCTGGTATAGTGGGTATATTACACTAGGCTGGTATAGTGGGTATTGTACACTGGGCTGGTATAGTGGGTATTGTACACTAGGCTGGTATAGTGGGTATAGTACACTTGGCTGGTATAGTGGGTATAGTACACTAGGCTGGTATAGTGGGTATAGTACACTAGGCTGGTATAGTGGGTATTGTACACTAGGCTGGTATAGTGGGTATAGTACACTAGGCTGGTATAGTGGGTATAGTACACTAGGCTGGTATAGTACACTAGGCTTGTATAGTGGGTAAAGTACACTAGGCTGGTATAGTACACTAGGCTGGTATAGTGGGTATATTACACTAGGCTGGTATAGTGGGTATAGTACACTAGGCTGGTATAGTGGGTATATTACACTAGGCTGGTATAGTGGGTATAGTACACTATGCTGGTATAGTGGGTATTGCACACTAGGCTGGTATAGTGGGTATAGTACATTTGGCTGGCATAGTGGGTAAAGTACACTAGGCTGGTATAGTACACTAGGCTGGTATAGTGGGTATAGTGGGTATAGTACACTAGGCTGGTATAGTGGGTATATTACACTAGGCTGGTATAGTGGGTATAGTACACTATGCTGGTATAGTGGGTATTGCACACTAGGCTGGTATAGTGGGTATAGTACATTTGGCTGGTATAGTGTGTTGTGGTTGAGATGGTAGATAAGTGCTGTAGTAGGGGTGTATAGTCAGTTATGTTGGCCGTTCTGACTGAGACAAGGTTTACTTACTTTTCTTATATTTGAGGCTTGTAATGGTAGGTATGATCCCTATTGGTCTCTCCCAGCTGTGTGCTGTTATTGAGGTGGTGGATTAGAGTTGCATCATGGGCATTTGGTTGGAAGGTAGGTAATGGATAGTGGTAGTCTTTTTATAGGCACTAACTCTGCCATGATTCGTTGGACAAAGCCTATGGGAAAAAATAAATAGTGTTTTTGTAGGGTTTTGGATAAATGCAGAAAAGAATGGTTAGGAGGTAATATATGTTTTGTTCTATGAGATAATCTTCATCAGCTAACGTCACTTTTTGTGAATTTTGACAAATGTATATAATAAAACAAGCACATAAAGAACTTAAAGGCTTCATTATTCATAAAGGTCATGTTAACTGAATGACATTATCTCATGGAAGCAAACGTATAAGATCTCCTAAGCCTGTGTTAACCTCAGACCTTATTTTTGGTGATTATTCCCAAACCCTTTTCTTTCTCCGTTAATGTTTCCCATAGGAATGGCTGAACGAACCAGAGGTAACTCATTTCCGTCTTTTAGCACTACAAGCTGGTGTGCTCTATTCAATGACTATTCACAGGTTCTTGTGTTGCTTTGGTTGCTACGACAATGAGTCAGTTTGTTGGTGTGTTGCCAGGAAGGGCAGAGGGGATAGGGAAAAGTGGTTGTTTTCACTAAGAGTTTGAGAAATACAGTGTGTGTGTGTGTGTGTGTGTGTGTGTGTGTGTGTGTGTGTGTGTGTGTGTGTGTGTGTGTGTGTGTGCACGACTGTGTGTCTGTGTGTGACAGGGTTTATCATGACCTAGGTGTCACATAGACTGACCACATATACCCAATGTCTCACCCACTGCAGTTGTTAGCTTGTTATGGTATATATACCTGCCTGCCTGGCTACCAGCTGCTTGCCTGCTTGCCTGATGTGATGAATGAAGTCATTTACCTTAACACAGTGTTTTTACAGACCGCCAGCCTGAGTGACCTTGAGACTCATGTTGCTGTTACACACTGAATAGGACTCTACTAGTCTATGTGACATACTACAGTATATTAGTAATACTGCTAAAACAGGAATATGACCTGTAATTGGTTTAATGGAATCATAAGCAAGCAACCATTTTGATGATGGTGATGTGTCATCTCTTCCTCTTCTCCTATCCTCCATTCATGTGCCTGTTTCCCGCTCTCCTCCTCCCTCCATTCCTCCCTCCACTTGTCTCTTTGGGCACGTTTCCCTATCTTCCCATCAGTCAAACATGCTGACCCGTTTAAGGAAGGAAGACACCTGTTCTCTCTGAGACAGAGAAGGGGGGGGGGGGGGGGGGGGTTAGAGGAAAGGAAAGGAGAAACATACAACAAGTCTGTTTAAGAAGCTGAGACACATGTAGCTATGTAGTGGAAGTTTTTAACATATTCTATAGTAGAGTCAAACATTCTGTTGTAGACGATTGGTCTGAAACCAATCTTACAATTGGACTCCGTATTGACTCTATGTGACTCAGTAGCTCAAAGGTTAAGTTCATATATTTAACCTCTGTACTGACTCCTGCACGTTCTCTCCTCAGGGACATTGCGTAGCCGAAGCCCATTGGACGACAGTCTGAATGACATCACAGACATGGTGCCCTGCCGTAAACGCCACTTCCGTCACCTGCAACCTCCTGACACGGTTGCTAAGAGACCAACCCCAGAGCCAGCGCAGAAACAGACATACTGATACAACGCACACACACACACACAGCCTCACTCACTCACACTCTCCCTCTCGCACACTCTCTCTCTCAATTCAATTCAAAGGGCTTTATTGGCATGCCAAAGCAAGTGAAATAGATAATAAACAAAAGTGAAATAAACAGTAAAAAATAACAGTAAACACCTCTCTCTCTCTCTCTCTCTCTCTCTCTCTCTCTCTCTCTCTCTCTCTCTCTCTCTCTCTCTCTCTCTCTCTCTCTCTCTCTCTCTCTCTCTCTCTCTCTCTCTCTCTCTCTCTCTCTCTCTCTCTCTCTCTCTCTCTCTCTCTCTCTCTCTCTCTCTCTCTCTCTCTCTCTCTCTCTCTCTCTCTCTCTCTCTCTCTCTCTCTCTCTCTCTCTGCGGTAAAGTCTCTCCATGTTTCCTTCTCAGATATGTGTACTGCCAAACTGTAAATCATTAGGTAATCCTCAAATGGGTCTACCTAGTGAGGGTGCCACCCCCCCCCCCACACACACACACACACGCACTCACAGACACAAATAGAGGAAAAGGTGGCTGAGAAACAGAGGGGTGACGTGATGATGAGTTTCCCAACATGGTCTCCTGAAAGCTTGTTTCCAGTCTGCCAAACACACATCCACTGGGATTTGGTCTTTCCCTGTATTCCTCTTCTCTGAAATAGACATGTTACTTCGTTGCCCCCGCCCTCCCCCCACACACACACTTCTCTGCCTCTCTCTCTCCCTCCCACCCCTCCTCTCTCACTGTCTGAAACTTTGCCAGAGACATGTAAAAGGCTTTTCCACTGGAAGTCTGTTTCTGTCTGTGTTTATGGATGGTTCAGCTTTACACTCCTAGCTTCAGATGAGCTCTCAAACTAGACTGCCTCTTTAATAGCCACAACATAGGGACATACTGTACCTTTGAAAACCAAAATATTTGAGCCAAATGGCGAATGGGATTTACATGGTAGCTGTCATAAACTGGTCCACTGGCCACTTCACATTGGTGACAACATCTCTCAGACAGAGTGTGTGTGTGCGCTTGTGCACACGTGCACACTGGAATGTGTGTGTGAGTCAGTGCGAGTGCGTGTATAAACATGTGACAGAGCCTCTCTCCCTGCTCTTGTCCAGGAGTCACACATGACAGGCAGTGAAAACATTTCATCACCAGGCCAGCAGTCTATGTTTACTGTGAGAGCTAAAGAGCTCAAACTTTTGGCTGACTGACTGAAGTTAAGTCACTCTTGGACCGACTCAGAGGGTCTTGGAAGAGCCTGACTTTTAAAAGTACCTTAAATAATCCCTATAAATAAAAACACCCTATAACCTACAGACAGTAGCTTGGCATAGCAAACAAACATGGTGTATGATGCAACATTAGATGAATCCAACAATGCTCCTGGTCTGTCGCAATTAACTCATCACTGTTGGTTTATAGAGGAGGAGACAGGAGATGGGAGGAGAGGAGAGGAGAAGACAGGACAGAAGAGGAGAGGAGGAGACAAGACGAGAGGAGAGGTGACAAAAAGAGGATCATGTTCATAACGAAACCCTTTGATATTTCCAACCACTTTAATAACTTTTTGTTGACAAGATTAGCAAACATAGGTATGACATACAAACAACAAATGCTGATCCTTCATATTCATGCATAATTGACCAAATAATGAAAGTCAAGCAGTCGTGGCTAAAAGTTTTGAGATTGACACAAATATTAATTTTCACAAAGTCTGCTGCCTCAGTTTGTATGATGGCAATTTGCATATACTCCAGAATGCTATGAAGAGTGATCAGATGAATTGCAATTAATTGCAAAGTCCCTCTTTGCCATGCAAATGAACTGAATCCCCCCAAAAACATTTCCCCTGCATTTCAGCCCTGCCACAAAAGGACCAGCTGACATCGTGTCAGTGATTCTCTCGTTAACACAGGTGTGAGGGTTGACGAGGACAAGGCTGGAGATCACTCTGTCATGCTGATTGAGTTCGAATAACAGACTGGAAGCTTCAAAAGGAGGGTGGTGCTTGGAATCATTGTTCTTCCTCTGTCAAACATGGTTACCTGCAAGGAAACACGTGCCATCATCATTGCTTTGTGCAAGGATATTGCTGCCAGTAAGATTGCACCTAAATCAACCATTTATTGGATCATCAAGAACTTCAAGGAGAGCGGTTCAATTGTTGTGAAGAAGGCTTCAGGGCGCCCAAGAAAGTCCAGCAAGCGCCAGGACCATCTCCTGAAGTTTATTCAGCTGCGGGATCGGGGCAACACCAGTACAGAGCTTGCTCAGGAATGGCAGCAGGCAGGTGTGAGTGCATCTGCACGCACAGTGAGGCGAAGACTTTTGGAGGATGGCCTGGTGTCAAGAAGGGCAGCAAAGAAGCCACTTCTCTCCAGGAAAAACATTAGGACAGACTGATATTCTGCAAAAGGTACAGGGATTGGACTGCTGAGGACTGGGGTAAAGTCCTTTTCTCTGATGAATCCCCTTTCCGATTGTTTGGGGCATCCGGAAAAAAGCTTGTCCGGAGAAGACTCCAAGCATTGATTATGCAAGAATGGGCTGCCATCAGTCAGGATGTGGCCCAGAAGTTAATTGACTGCATACCAGGGCGGATTGCAGAGGTCTTGAAAAAGAAGGCTCAACACTGCAAATATGGACTCTTTGCATCAACTTCATGTAATTGTCAATAAAAGCCTTTGACACTTATGAAATGCTTGTAATTATACTTCAGTATTCCATAGTAACATCTGAAAAAAAATACCTAAAGACACTGAAGCAGCAAACTTTGTGGAAATTAAAATTTGTGTCATTCTCAAAACTTTTGGCCACGACTGTAGTTTTGAGTTTCACGAAGTGTGTGTGGAAGAGGTTAATTTCTTTTTGCTATCTATAAATAAGGACAAACCACCTGGTACCGACAACCTGGATGGTAAATTGCTGAGGTTGGTAGCGGAATACATTGTGACAAAAAATAAATAACTGAGACACTTAACATAGAGCTCCAGTCAGTTTAAGAATGGGTAACTAGCAATAGGCTGGTGATAAATATCTCAAAAACTAAAAGCAACATTTTCGGGGAAAATCACTCTCTCAACACTAAACCTCGTTTAGATCTAAAATTGAATAATGTGGCTATTAAGCAAGTTGAGGAGACGAAACGGCTGGGTGTAACCATAGATAGCAAGCTGTCATGGTCAAAACATATAGACTCAATGGTTGCTAAAAGGGGAAGAGGTCTGTCCATGATAGGCCAGGAAGCTCTGCCTTCTTGACATCTCAGTCTACCAGACAGGTCACAGGTAAATTGCAGTTGGTCCAGAACAAAGCAGCACATATCGCACTTACAGTTGAAGTCAGAAGTTTACACACACCTTAGCCAAATACATTTAAACTCAGTTTTTACAATTTCTGACATTTAATCATAGTAAAAATTCCCTGTCAGGTCAGTAAGGATCACCACTTTATTTCAATAATGTGAAATGTCAGAATAATAGTAGAGATAATTATTTATTTCAGCTTTTATTTCTTTCATCACATTCCCGGTGAGTCAGAAGATATAGACATACACTCAATTAGTATTTGATAGCATTGCCTTTAATTGTTTAACCTGGGTCAAACGTTTTGGGTAGCCTTCCACAAGCTTCCCACAATAAGTTGGGTGAATTTTGGCTCATTCCTCCTGACAGAGCTGGTGTAACTGAGTCAGGTGTGTAGGCCTCCTTGCTCACACACACTTTTTCAGTTCTACCAACACATTTTCTATGGGATTGAGGTCTGGGCTTTTTGATGGCCACTCCAATACCTTGAATTTGTTGTCCTTAAGCCATTTTGCCACAAATTTGGAAGTATGCTTGGGGTCATTGTCCATTTGGAAGACTCATTTGCAACCAAGCTTTAACTTCCTGACTGATGTCTTGAGAGGTTGCTTCAATATATCCACATAATTTTCCTTCCTCAAGATGCCATCTATTTTGTGAAGTGCACCAGTCCCTCCTGCAGCAAAGCACCCCCCACAACATGATGCTGCCACCCCCGTGCTTCACGGTTGGGATGGTGTTCTTCGGCTTGCAAGCCTCCCCCTTTTTCCTCCAAACATATCGATGGTCATTATGGCCAAACAGTTCTATTTTTGTTTAATCAGACCAGAGGACATTTCTACAAAAAGTACGATCTTTGTCCCCATGTGCAGTTGCAAACCGTAGTCTGGCTTTTTTTATGGTGGTTTTGGAGTAGTGGCTTCTTCCTTGCTGAGCAGCCTTTCAGGTTATGTCGATATAGGACGCGTTTTACTGTGGATATAGATACTTTTGTACCTGTTTCCTCCTGCATCTTCACAAGGTCCTTTGCTGTTGTTCTGGGATTGATTTGCCCTTTTCACACCAAAGAACATTCCTCTCTAGAAGACAGAACGCGTCTCCTTCCTGAACGGTATGACAGTCGCGTGGTCCCATGGTGTTTACACTTGTGTACTATTGTTTGTACAGATGAACGTGGTACCTTCAGGCATTTGGAATTTTCTTCCAAGGATGAACCAGACTTGTGGAGGTCTACAATGTTTTCCCCCCTGAGGTCTTGGCTGATTTCTTTTGATTTTCCCATGATGTCAAGCAAAGAGGCACTGAGTTTGAAGGTAGACCTTGAAATACATCCACAGGTACACCTCCAATGACTCAATTTATGTCAATTAGCCTATCAGAAGCTTCTAAAGCCATGACATAATTTCCTGGAATTTTCCAAGCTGCTTAAAGGCACAGTCAACTTAGTGTATGTAAACTTCTGACCCACTGGAATTGTGATACAGTGAATTTTAAGTTAAACAATTGTGTAAACAATTGTTGGAAAAATTACTTGTGTCATGCACAAAGTATTTGCCAAAACTATAGTTTGTTAACAAGAAATGTGTGGAGTGGTAGTGAAAAACAAGTTTTAATGACTTACAACCTAAGTGTATACTTCAGCTGTAGATGTACACAGAGAGAAAGTGTCAGTAACATGCATGTCAGTCTCTCCTGGCTCAAAGTTGAAGAGAGATTGACTTCCTCACTATTGGTCTTTGTGCAAGGTATTGATGTGTTGAAGGTGCCAAACTGTCTGTTCAATCAGTTGGCACACAGTTCGGACACTCATCGGTACAACACAAGACACAGTCCCCAGGTCCAGAACAGAGGCTAGGAAACGCACAGTATTAAATAGAGCCATGACTTCATGGACCTCTCTGCCACCCCAGGTAACTCAAGATAGCATTAAACCAGTTTACAAAACACATTAAAAACACATTAATGCACAAAAGGGACTGGGAAGAGACATAGCCATTTTATATATATTGTATTGTAATTTGCACTTTACTGTATTAGACCTATATACAGTATTAGACCTATATACAGTATTGTGTGTATGTACTGATATGTACACTGTGTGATTTTAAAAAATGTATATATTTCAGTCCTTGGCTAATAATGTTCTGTACTATCTATTTGTTCATGTTCATGTGGACCCAGGAAGAGTAGCTGATGCTTTTGCGGTGGCTAATGGGGATCCTAATAAATTCCAAGTGTCATTAAAGAGGCTAGCTCTTAAGGATCTCTTATTCGTCATTCTGTCACCACGCACTTAACTGTGTGACATCGTTCCTGGTGTCATGGATCTGCTTGTGGCTGTCATGCAGTGACAGATGAAGAAGACATAATGACACTGCCTCCTAGTTCTGAGGAGGGGAGAAGGAGAGGAGATTCAACAGAACAGAACTGTCACGTTCTGACCTCTATTTCTGTTGTTTTGTATTTATTTAGTATGGTCAGGGCGTGAGTTGGGTGGGCAGTCTATGTTTGTTTTTCTGTGTTTTGGGGCATTTCTATGTTTTCGGCCTAGTATGGTTCTCAATCAGAGGCAGGTGTCATTAGTTGTCTCTGATTGAGAACCATACTTAGGTAGCCTGGGTTTCACGGTGTGTTTGTGGGTGATTGTTCCTGTCACTGTGTTTGTTGTCACAGGATAGGACTGTTTTGCGTTTTCACATTTCTTGTTTTTGTTAGTTTGTTCATGTGTAGTGATTTATTAAAACATGAATAACCACCACGCTGCGCTTTGGTCCGCTTCTCTTCCTCCTACAGACGAACGCCCTTACAGAATCACCCACCGCAACAGGACCAAGCGGCGTGGTAACGGGCAACAGCGGCACAAGGAGGAATGGACTTGGGATGATGTGTTGGACGGCAAGGGTTGCTACACATGGGAGGAGATCCTGGCGGGAAAGGATCGCCTTCCATGGGAACAGGTGGAGGCAGCGAGGAGAGCAGAGGCAGCCGGAGAGAGGAGCCGGCGATATGAGGGAACACGGTTGGCAAGGAAGCCCGGGAGTCAGCCCCAAAAATTTCTTGGGGGGGGGCTAACAGGGAGTATGGCTACGCCAGGTAGGAGACCTGAGCCAACTTCCTGTGGTTACCGGGGGGCTAGAGAGACCGGGCAGGCACCGTGTTATGCTGTGGGCACGGTGTCCCCAGCGCGGGTGCACAGCCCGGTGCGGTACATTCCAGCTCCGCGTATCGGCCGGGCTAGAGTGGGCATCGAGCCAAGTGCCATGAAGCCGGCTCTACGCATCTGGTCTCCAGTGCGTCTCCTTGGGCCGGCTTACATGGCACCAGCCTTGCGCACGGTGTCCCCGGTTCGCCTGCATAGCCCAGTGCGGGCTATTCCACCTCGCCGCACTGGCAGGGCGACCGGGACCATCCAACCGGGTAAGGTTGGGCAGGCTCGGTGCTCAAGAGCTCCAGTGCGCCTGCACGGCCCGGTCTATCCGTCACCACCTCCACGCACCAGCCCTCCGGTGGCAGCTCCCCGTACCAGGCTGTCTCTCCGGCCCATCCTTGCAGGGGCTCTCTCCTCTCCAGCGCTGCCGGAGCCTCCCGCCTGTCCGGCGCCGCTGCCGGAGCCTCCCGCCTGTCCGGCGCTACCAGGGCCTTCCTTTTCTCCAGCGTTGCCGGAGCTTCCCGTCTGCCCAGCGCCAGCTGAGCTTCCCGTCTGCCCAGCGCCAGCTGAGCTTCCCGTCTGCCCAGCACCAGCTGAGCCTCCCGTCTGCCCAGCGCCGCCAACGCCGCCCGTCTGCCCAGCGCCGCCAACGCCGCCCGTCTGCCCAGCGCCGCCAGTGCCGCCCGTCTGCCCAGCGCCGCCAGTGCCGCCCGTCTGCCAGGAGCCGCCAGTGCCGCCCGTCTGCCAGGGGCCGCCAGTGCCGCCCGTCTGCCAGGGGCCGCCAGTGCCGCCCGTCAGCCAGGGGCCGCCAGTGCCGCCCGTCAGCCAGGGGCCGCCAGTGCCGCCAGTCAGCCAGGGGCCGCCAGTGCCGCCAGTCAGCCAGGGGCCGCCAGTGCCGCCAGTCAGCCAGGGGCCGCCAGTGCCGCCAGTCAGCCAGGGGCCGCCAGTGCCGCCAGTCAGCCAGGGGCCGCCAGTGCCGCCAGTCAGCCAGGGGCCGCCAGTGCCGCCAGTCAGCCAGGGGCCGCCAGTGCCGCCAGTCAGCCAGGGGCCGCCAGTGCCGCCAGTCAGCCAGGGGCCGCCAGTGCCGCCAGTAAGCCAGGGGCCGCCAGTCGGCCAGGGGCCGCCAGTAAGCCAGGGGCCGCCAGTGCCGCCAGTAAGCCAGGGGCCGCCAGTGCCGTCAGTCAGCCAGGGGCCGCCCGAGCAGCTGCCCCTCTGTCCAGAGCAGCTGTCGCCCCTCTGTCCCAAGCTGCTGCCGCCCCTCTGTCCCGAGCAGCTGTCCCTCTGTCCCGAGCAGCTGTCCCTCTGTCCCGAGCAGCTGCCCCTCTGTCCCGAGCAGCTGCCGCCCCTCTGTCCCGAGCTGCTATCGCCCCTCTGTCCCGAACTGCTATCGCCCCTCTGTCCCGAGCTGCTATCGCCCCTCTGTCCCGAGCAGCTGTCCCTCTGTCCCGAGCAGCTGCTTCACCTCTGTCCCGAGCTGCCCCTCTGTCCCGAGCAGCCCCTCTGTCCAGTGGGGTCATTGAGAGGGGTGGTCATGGTGAGTAAGCCAGGGAGGCGGACAATAAGGCGGACTAAGACAATGGTGAAGTGGGGTCCGCGTCCCGCGCCAGAGCCGCCACCGCGGACAGACGCCCACCCAGACCCTCCCCTATAGGTCAAGGTTTGCGGCCGGAGTCCGCACCTTTGGGGGGGGGTACTGTCACGTTCTGACCTCTATTTCTGTTGTTTTGTATTTATTTAGTATGGTCAGGGCGTGAGTTGGGTGGGCAGTCTATGTTTGTTTTTCTGTGTTTTGGGGCATTTCTATGTTTTCGGCCTAGTATGGTTCTCAATCAGAGGCAGGTGTCATTAGTTGTCTCTGATTGAGAACCATACTTAGGTAGCCTGGGTTTCACTGTGTGTTTGTGGGTGATTGTTCCTGTCACTGTGTTTGGTGTCACAGGATAGGACTGTTTTGCGTTTTCACATTTCTTGTTTTTGTTAGTTTGTTCATGTGTAGCGATTTATTAAAACATGAATAACCACCACGCTGCGCTTTGGTCCGCTTCTCTTCCTCCTACAGACGAACGCCCTTACAAGAACAGTGTTTTTAATGGTCCATAGTCTCTCCATGTTGTAGCTGCTCGCTCGGCTGTTCCTGAACTATGGTGGAGGACAACCTGTAGAAAACACCTGGTCTCCTGCAGTATGGGGGAGGACAACCTGTAGAAAACACCTGGTCTCCTGCTGTATGTTGGAGGACAACCTGTAGAAAACACCTGGTCTCCTGCAGTATGGTGGAGGACAACCTGTAGAAAACACCTGGTCTCCTGTAGTATGGTGGAGGACAACCTGTAGAAAACACCTGGTCTCCTGCAGTATGGGGGAGGACAACCTGTAGAAAACACCTGGTCTCCTACAGTATGGGGGAGGACAACCTGTAGAAAACACCTGGTCTCCTGCAGTATGGTGGAGGACAACCTGTAGAAAACACCTGGTCTCCTGCAGTATGGTGGAGGACAACCTGTAGAAAACACCTGGTCTCCTGCAGTATGGGGGAGGACAACCTGTAGAAAACACCTGGTCTCCTGCAGTATGGTGGAGGACAACCTGTAGAAAACACCTGGTCTCCTGCAGTATGGGGGAGGACAACCTGTAGAAAACACCTGCTCTCCTGCAGGCTCTCTGGCTTTATGGTAATGCTGATTGTGTTTTAGACTGGAACACACAGACTCACACATACTCGCACACATACTCGCACACATACTCGCACACACACACACACACACACACACACACACACACACACACACACACACACACACACACACACACACACACACACACACACACACACACACACACACACACACACGGTAGCTTCAGGTGGTCCAGCTGGTCATGAGGAGGCTGGTACCCCAGGAGAAATAACTGTTAGCACAATAAGACCTGAAGCAGCCATGTTTTAACTGCTGCTCTCTGCTCTGATTGATTTCTCAGCCTGGCAGTCTGGTGTTGATATAACAGCTGGTCTAGTCATCCTGTATGTCTGTTGGTTAGAAAATCACATGAGAGTTTATTGGTCTTATACACAGTTTAGCAGGTGTAATAGCGGGTGCAGCAAAATGCTTGTGTTACTAGCTCCTAACAATGCAGCAAAATGTCAAACAATTCAAATGTATAGGGGGAAAAAGGCAAGAAATCAAGAACGGTGGGACAAATTTATTTAGCAACCCAAATAGCACAGTAGCAGTAATCAAATGTAATCTATATGTCACATTGTATAATGATTGGAGACAGGCGCCAGAATACGTAATATTTTCCCCACCCAAACAAAATAGTGAGGTGTAAACCTCTAAAAAATACTCGGGACGAGACCTGTAAAACAAGGGCACAATAACACGCAGCGTGGAAGCCGATACAACAGCACAGGTACTCACAGGACCAACGGACATTATAACAACAACCGACAAGGACAATGGGGAACAGAGGGCACATATATGTTCCCCATTGTCCTTGTCGGTTGTTGTTATAATGTCCGTTGGTCCTGTGAGTACCTGTGCTGTTGTATCGGCTTCCATGCTGCATGTTATTGTGCCCTTGTTTTACGGGTCTAGTCCCATGCTGTCACAGTTGTCGTAAGAACAGGACCAAGGCGCAGCGGATGTTGAGTTCCACATATTTATTGTAAAGAGAAACTTAAAGAATAAACAATAAATCAATAAACGAACAACTAAACGTGTGTACGTGGTGCACAGGCACAAACACAAAACAATATCCCACAAACACAGGTGGGAGAAATATCTACTTAAATATGATCCCCAATTGGAGACAATGATTACCAGCTGCCTCTAATTGGGAATCATACAAAACACCAACATAGAAAATATAAACTAGAACACAACATAGAAATTATAAACTAGAATACCCCCTAGTCACGCCCTGACCTACTACACCATACAGAAACAAGGGCTCTCTATGGTCAGGGTGTGACACATGCATTATTTAGAGGTTTACACATATACTACCGTTCAAAGATTTGGGGTCACTTAAACATTTCCTTGTTTTTGAAAGAAAATCACATTTTTGTGTCCATTAAAATAACATCAAATTGATCAGAAATACAGTGTAGACATTGTTAATGTTGTAAATGACTATTGTAGCGGGAACGGTAGTGTACGCTGAGTATACCAAACATTAGGAACACCCCCCTTTTGCTCTCAGAACAGAATAAATTCGTTGTGGCATGGACTCTACAAGGTGTCGAAAGCGTTCCACAAGGATGCTTGCCCATGTTGGCTCCAATGCTTCCCACAGTTGTGTCAAGTTGGCTGGATGTCCTTTTGGTGGTGGACCATTACTGATGCACATGGGAAACTGTTGAACGTGAAAAACCAGCAGCGTTGAAGTTCTTGACTCAAACCGGTGTGGCTGAGCCTGCCAACTACTACCATACCGCGTTCAAAGGCACTTAAATGTGTTGTCTTTCCCATTCACCCTCTGAATGGCACTCCTACACAATCCATATCTCATTTGTCTCAAGGCTTAAACATCCATCTTTAACCTGTCTCCTCCCCTTCATCTACACTGAAGTGGATTTAATAAGTGACATCAATAAGGGATCATAACTTTCACCTGGATTCACCTGGTCGATTCTGGGTAAAGCAAAGGAGGTTGAGCAGACTGACAGTCCACTGGTAGCTCTCATAATAATGATTATGTAAAACATGGTATTATTGTCATGTCCTTGTGTTAAAGGCTTTATACTAGTTCAAGAGAATGCATTTGTCAGTTTACAGTTCTGCTGTGCATTGGCTGATTTTCCCATGACAAACTGGCCCTCTCTGTTTTAAGATAGACTGCAGTACACACACACACACACACACACACACACACACACACACGTACACATATACACACACACACACACACACACACACACACACACACACACACACACACACACACACACACACACACACACACACACACACGCACACAAACACACACACACACACACACACACACGTACACACACACACACACGTACACACATATACACACACACACACACACACACACACAAACAAGCTCTGCAAACGATAATCGCTTATAATCGCTACTAGACCTGGTATTGATACAGCTCTGTGTGTGTACTCCATGTGTGTGGTTGCATGTGACTGGATTTGTAAACAATACCTGGCACACACACACACACACACTAATCTCCTCCATCTGAGGCTCAGAGACGGACCTGTGTTTACATCAGTCAGTCCTACCTTCTGTTTCATACAGAAACATTACCATGGAGGGGGTTACTGATGTGTCACAGGACCACCCGTATGTGTGTGTCCATCCGTAGTCTACTGTTCTCATCTCTCCATGCACTCCCCTATGCCTGTGTGATCTCACCTTGCCTAACTCCTTTCAGGAGTTTAAATGTGTTCATATTGGTGATAATGATTTATAACAAGTTGAATGGCTTTGCTCTCTTCATACACTACACACACACACACACACACACACACACAACATTGCCATTGGTACAAGGGGACTGTTAGATGGTGAAGGAAGTGAGGAGTTTGTTGTGATAGTGATGTTAGGTTCTGCTGTTAGTTCAGCATTATAACTAATATCTCTGTTAAAGTGGTGTGTATCAAACCTGTTTACTCATTAGCAGTCACTGTAGTATGTTACAGTGGAGTGACTCAGTTTTCAGATGAGTACACACACACACACACAGTTTAAACTGCTCCCAACTACTGACACACTGTTTCCACACAGGAGAGAGCTCAAAGTGTGTGAAAATGGTTCACATGTTTTGTTTGAACTTTTGGGGGGGGTGTTAATGGTTTGAGTGTGTGTGTATGTGTGCATCTGTGCAGTGTGTGTATGTGTGCATCTGTGCAGTGTGTGTGTGTGTGTGTGTGTGTGTGTGTGTGTGTGTGTGTGCGTGCGTGCGTGTGCATATGCATGTGTGTGTGCGTGTCATAAACTCTATATTGAAGTCCATCTCTCCCTGTGAGTGTTGCCTCCAGGGTTGATATGAGTCTTTGAGTGTTTCAGGATGAGTAACACTATGCTATACTATACTAAATGTAGTGAAAACCTGATATAAATTGGTAAAAATGTATAAAAGTTGAACCCTTTAACAAGCCAACCTGTGGTGTCCGACCGACTGTAGTCAATCACACTACTGTCTTCTGTCTGATGTAGGTCGTTCAGCGGGTGAGTGAAGCTGATGTTTGATTTTCCCCCGCTTTCCCTGACAGACACACACACACACACACACACAGGTATTCAACAAGCCCATGTGTTTCCAGTCCTGCCTAACAGGCCACCTGATACACACTTCCTGTTTCCACATGGAGACCAGGCTGTAAACCTGCTTCATTAGCCCAATGACCTGTTCCCCCTCCTTCCTTGCACTTGAATCTCAGTAGCATACATTCCAATGTGGTTTTTCATACAGGTATACAGACATTGGTTTGAATCTCAGTAGCATACATTCCAATGTGGTTTTTCATACAGGTATACAGACATTGGTTTGAATCTCAGTAGCATACATTCCAATGTGGTTTTTCATACAGGTATACAGACATTGGTTTGAATCTCAGTAGCATACATTCCAATGTGGTTTTCATACAGGTATACAGCCATGGTGCGAGAAAAAAAAGAACCCAGCACACTCTCATTGCTCTGATGCAGTACATGCAATAAATACCAGTACATTGTTTTACTGTTTGGATTATACTGACGTTTTAGTGTGTGTGTTGGAATGGAGGGATCCCCGTCATCGTCCAAGGCTGCAACCAATGAGGATCAGGCTCTCCAGCGTTCTACTGATGTCAGTCCTGACTCTGAAGACCTGTTTAAGGACTTCTGAGTACTGATCTTTCACTCCTCCATCACATTCTGTCTATCCCTCACTCCATTTATCTTTCTATCCTCCATCACTTACTTCTCTGTCACTCTATCAGCTGGTCCCAGCTCGCTCCCTACCCCTACCCCTTAGCCCTAATTTACCCTTCTATGTTTGTAAATCTACAAGATCTGGATAGGTATAAGCAGTGTAGTGATGGAGCTTCCACCACATTCCTTCCACATCTGCAAACATCAAAGGGTTAGGGCCAAGGGGAAGGGGTAGGGAGCACATTGGGATATTCTATCACTCACTATTTTCCCTCTCTATCCTCCATCGCTTGCTTTCTCTGTCTCTCTATCCCTCTACACAGGTGTGGCCAACACCTGGTACTAATCAGCTGCTCATCATAAGGACCTTGGCAAGCTGAATCAGGTGTAATGGCAGGGCTGGAACTAAAGCCCACTAGCTCTAGAGAAAAGGGTTGGCCACCCTTGCTCTATCCTCCATCTCTCCGCCTATCAAGACGTTCTAGTTCCAGCTGTATAGAACTCCCCGACCACTCAATCCTGTGCCATCCTCTATCACTGAAACTACTGAACAGAATTACAGAGGATGCCAAATAGACTGTTAAATGGACAGAAGTGAAGAATTATTTTTATACTGTACCATTGTTTACCAATAGGATCATTTATAATAATGTAAGGGATGTTTGTATCCTCAAGATGGAGGAACATGAACTAAAGCTCAGGGTGCTCATTTTAAGATGATGAACAAAAGTGTCAGTTCCTTATGTAATGCTATATGTGTATGAAACTCTAATACAGTGTAATAAAATAAAGTGAAGGCTAAGATAAAATATAACAAGGGCTGTTGTGTTCTCTAGTATGTTAACTGTGGTTTGATAATGATCTGTTTTGGGGGGGGCTACACACAGACAATGATGGAAAGACAGTTATCTTATATGGCATCCTTTATATCGCATCCCGGAGGACATTGAAAACATTGTGAAATGATTACCGGTAACTTATTTTGTTGGGATTCTGCCTGGGTGCGCTACTGAGTCATTTTAACTTATGGAGCATAAATTGTTTTAGGCAACCCCATCTCTCTCTCTCTCTCTCTCTCTCTCTCCCCTTGTGTTTTATGTTTACGGGGCGGTATAGACATTTGTGTGTAGGGCATGTGCGCCCCTCCTCTAGCTGGTGACGGATAATAGTAGTGGGTGTGAGGTGGATTTGAACTTGAAGCCGGGGCAGATTGGAGGAGACTCCTAACTGATGTCCGAGTAGACTGCGCTCTGAGGAGAGAAAGAGAGCTCTATACAGCGGGAACTAGAACGCATATTAGTCTGGTTCTGGAACTAGAATCCGGGATCTTTGGAAACTTGATCGAAAACTTATCTGGATATCTGGACCCAAGGTAGGATATTATCGTTGCTTGATTGAATTGCTTTTTTATGTATGCCTGTTGTCATTTATCATAGGCTAAGTAAGGGTAGTCTTATTATTACTTTTTAATAAACTGCCGTTTTCTCCGTCGCAAATGAGTAGATTTGCAGTGGACGTCTTTGTAACAAGGCCTCAGTTGTAGATGATGGTTCACATTGATGTCTGCTCATTGACATTTTTCACGCTTTGCTTGCTGTGATTTATCACCGTCTATACTGTATATCCACGGGCATTCAAAGAGAGTGGTGTTTGGGTGGTCAGGTTGAGGAATGTTCTCAATGATCGAGGACCTATAGCCTACAACAGCTCCATTAACAGACCTCACACCAGGGGTTAGCGCTTTAATGGCCAGGCCATTTACAGTGATCGACAACATATAACCTTTTCAGCACAGCTGCTGCTGTAGACGATAGAGAGGCAAGCGAATTTATCATTTCTGTTTCGGGACGCCTCTGAGTGGCTCACGTCACAGTTGTCCAATTGCGCGAAGGAACATCTGGTGTGAAGTTGTCTCCATTGCCCTCAGCTTCAGCCAGGTGTGTGTGTATGTTTAGCCATTTTCCACGGAGCTGCTGGAGAGATGTCCCTGCTTGTCAAAGCTGTTTTCAGTGTGTAATTTCACTGATTGTTCCAATACGACTCAACGCAGTGTCCCAACAAGGTTTTTATTAGTTCCATTATCCTACTTAGTGGCTGTAGCTTTTATAGTCATGAGTCTCTTGTCCATTGGTTCCCCTGTTCCAGAACAGCACCACTCTCTATTGTCAGACAATAGGGCTCCTAGCTCTGTGTTTTTACCTTTCAACATCACAGTGAAGTGAAGTAGGTTGTAGTACATTTAGCATGTAGGCATTTCAACACAAAGGCTAAACAAAAAGAATCATGTTAAGTACATAGACTACTGAAAGGCTTGTAATGGCTCACATCAACACCATTATCCCAGAAACCCTAGACCCACTCCAATTTGCATACCACCCAAACAGATCCACAGATGATGCAATGTGTATTGCACTCCACACTGCCCTTTCCCACCTGAACAAAAGGAACACCTATGCGACAATGCTATTCATTGACTACAGCTCAGCGTTCAACACCATAGTACCCTCAAAGCTCATCACTACGCTAAGGAACCTGGGACTAAACACCTCCCTCTGCAACTGGATCCTGGACTTCCTGACGGGCCGCCACCGGGTGGTGAGGTTAGGTAGCAACACATCTGCCACACTGATCTTCAACACTCAGCCCCCTCCTGTACTCCCTGTTCACCCACAACTGCATGGCCAGGCACGACTCCAACATCATCATCAAGTTAGCAGATGACACAACAGTGGTAGGCCTGATCAACGACAATGACGAGACAGCCTATAGGAGGAGGTCAGAGACCTGGCTGGGTGGTGCCAGAATAACAACCTCTCCCTCAACGTAACCAAGACTAAAGAGATGATTGTGGACTACAGGAAAAGGAGGACCGAGGACACCCCCATTCTCATCGATGGGGCTGTACTGGAGCAGGTTGAGAGTTTCAAGTTCCTTGGTGTCCACATCAACAACAAACTAGAATGGCCCAAACACACCAAGACAGTCAAGAAGAGGGCACGACAAAGCCTATTCCCCCTCAGGAAACTAAAACTATTTGGCATGGGTCCTGAGATCCTCAAAAAGTTCTACAGCTGCAACATCGAGAGCATCCTGACCGGTTGCATCACTGCCTGGTACAGCAATTGCTTGGCCTCCGACCGCAAGGCACTTCAGAGGGTAGTGCGTACGGCCCAGTACATCACTGGGGCAAAGCTGCCTGCCATCAGAGGTCAGAGGAAGGCCCTAAAAATTGTTAAAGACCCCAGCCACCCCAGTCATAGACTGTTGTCTCTACTACCGCATGGCAAACGGTACTGGAGTGCCAAGTCTAGGACAAAAAGGCTTCTCAACAGTTTTTACCCAAAAGACATAAGACTCCTGAACAGGTAACCAAATGGTTACCCAAACTATTTGCATTGTGTTCCCCCCCCCCAACCCCTCTTTTACGCTGCTGCTACTCTCTGTTTATCATATAGGCATAGTCACTTTAACTATACATTAATGTAAATACTACCTCAATTCGCGGACTATCTGCATTGTGTCCCACCACCCACCACCCGCCAACCCCTCTTTTTACGCTTCTGCTACTCTCTGTTCATCATATGTGCATAGACACTTTAACCATATCTACATGTACATACTACCTCAATAAGCCTGACTAACAGGTGTCTGTATATAGCCTTGCTACTGTTATTTTCAAATGTCTTTTTACTGTTGTTTTATTTCTTTACTTACCTACACACAAACACACACACACACACACACACACACACACACACACTCCTTTTGTTCGCACTATTGGTTAGAGCCTGTAAGTAAGCATTTCACTGTCTAAGGTTGTATCAGGCGCACGTGACAAATAAACTTTGATTTGATTACTTACATCAGCCGACAGTATGTCACTTACTCAGACTTGGTCAATACTTGTAGTAAAAACTGACTGTGCATAGCTGTTCCAATAGGGCCATGCAAGGTGAGGGCCCTGGAGTGTGTGCATGTGTGCACAGGTAGAGTCACTAGTTTAGGTCCCACTCTGGATTTCCCCCCTCAATCGCTACAGTTTATGTTAAAGTAGGTATATACTGTATGTCATTCATGATCATTTTGATATAATGAACTCAGTGTGTATTGGTTCCACAGGTTCTATAGAAATGTTACATCTCGGACACCTGCTCTGGCTGATGTCTCTCTGTTCTGCTTTAGCTGAAAAAGGTGAGTCTTGCTGTGTGTGTGTGTGTGTGTATGTGTGTGTGTGTGTATGTGTGTGGGTGTTTTTTCACTGACAAACTGGAAACAGGTCATTAGTTTTACACAAAAGCAGAAAGAGACATTCACGCAGCTCCATTCATCTTTCTCAATCCTCAAGACACATGCACACAGGGTTGGTTAAGTAACTTTCTAAATGTAATCTGTTAGTTACTAGTTAACTGTCCAAAATTGTAATCATTAACGTAATGTTTGCATTACCCAAACTCAGTAACGTAATCTGATTACTTTCTGATTACTTTCCCTTTAAGAGGCATTAGAAGAAGACAAAAATGATCCATCACAAACTAAGCCCATTAAGAAACTAAACCCATTCACAAACTAAACCCATTCACAAACTAAACCCATTCACAAACTAAACCCATTCACAAACTAAACCCATTCACAAACTAAACCCATTCACAAACTAAACCCATTCACAAACTAAACCCATTCACAAACTAAACCCATTCACAAACTAAACCCATTCACAAACTAAATCCATTCACAAACTAAACCCATTCACAAACTAAACCCATTCACAAACTAAACCCATTCACAAACTAAATCCATTCACAAACTAAACCCATTCACAAACTAAACCCATTCACAAACTAAACCCATTCACAAACTGAACCCATTCACAAACTAAATCCATTCACAAACTAAGCCCATTCACAAACTAAACCCATTCACAAACTAAACCCATTCACAAACTAAATCCATTCACAAACTAAACCCATTCACAAACTAAACCCATTCACAAACTAAACCCATTCACAAACTAAACCCATTCACAAACTAAACCCATTCACAAACTAAACCCATTGACAAACTGAACCCATTCACAAACTAAATCCATTCACAAACTAAGCCCATTCACAAACTAAACCCATTCACAAACTAAACCCATTCACAAACTAAACCCATTCACAAACTAAATCCATTCACAAACTAAACCCATTCACAAACTAAACCCATTCACAAACTAAACCCATTCACAAACTAAATCCATTCACAAACTAAACCCATTCACAAACTAAACCCATTCACAAACTAAACCCATTCACAAACTGAACCCATTCACAAACTAAATCCATTCACAAACTAAGCCCATTCACAAACTAAACCCATTCACAAACTAAACCCATTCACAAACTAAATCCATTCACAAACTAAACCCATTCACAAACTAAATCCATTCACAAACTAAACCCATTCACAAACTAAACCCATTCACAAACTAAACCCATTCACAAACTAAACCCATTCACAAACTAAACCCATTCACAAACTGAACTCATTCACAAACTAAATCCATTCACAAACTAAACCCATTCACAAACTAAACCCATTCACAAACTAAACCCATTCACAAACTAAACCCATTCACAAACTAAACCCATTCACAAACTAAATCCATTCACAAACTAAACCCATTCACAAACTAAACCCATTCACAAACTGAACCCATTCACAAACTAAACCCATTCACAAACTAAACCCATTCACAAACTAAACCCATTCACAAACTAAACCCATTCACAAACTAAACCCATTCACAAACTAAATCCATTCACAAACTAAACCCATTCACAAACTAAACCCATTCACAAACTAAACCCATTCACAAAGTAAACCCATTCACAAACTAAACCCATTCACAAACTGAACCCATTCACAAACTAAACCCATTCACAAACTGAACCCATTCACAAACTAAATCCATTCACAAACTAAACCCATTCACAAACTAAACCCATTCACAAACTAAATCCATTCACAAACTAAACCCATTCACAAACTAAACCCATTCCCAAACTAAACCCATTCACAAACTGAACCCATTCACAAACTAAACCCATTCACAAACTGAACCCATTCACAAATTAAATCCATTCACAAACTAAACCCATTCACAAACTAAACCCATTCACAAACTAAACCCATTCACAAACTAAACCCATTCACAAACTAAACCCATTCACAAACTAAACCCATGCTCTGTGTATCTGTCTGCTCTTTGTCATTTAGTGACTTGCAGGCGATCTGTCCTGAATTACACCCATCCACCCTGTGTGCTATCTGACCTGATATAACTGTACATGCTCATTCTGTAGTCATTTTAACTATTAAGCCCTGACCTAGACCCTCACTTTATGACCTTTAACCCGGATCCCTAGCCATGAATCCAAACCTCATATACTTGCTCATCAGTTTTGATAATATAGACACTTGTGTCCTTACTTTCATGCCTAGATAGTAACTCCCTCTTTCTCTGTCTTTAGATCCATCATGGAGGATGACGGTAGAGAAGGCTGCCCCCGTTAGTGGTTCTCTGGCTGGCAGGGTGGTGCTACCATGCCACTTCTCCATCACCCCCACCACACACACCCCCACACTCACCCCTAGCACCCAGGGCCCAGAGGACCAGCTGAGGATCAAGTGGAGCAAGGTGGAGGGAGATGGGGAGCGTGTGGTGCTGGTGGCCCATGGAGGAGTGATCAAGGTGGGGCAGGAGTACAAGGGAAGGGTGTCTGTGCCCAGCCACCCCCAGGCAGTAGGGGATGCTTCGCTGATCGTTGTCCACCTGAGGGCTAGCGACGCTGGGCTCTATCGCTGCGAAGTCATGCATGGGATGGAGGACACCCAGGATACTGTTCATCTCAATGTCAGTGGTGAGTGGACACACACACGGTAGCAGACACACACAGTAGCACACACTCACACACACATTTTGCCCATTAGAATGTGTAAATAACATAATATACGCCATTTAGCAGAATCTTTTATCCAAAGTGACTTACAGTCATGCGTGCATACATTTTACATATGGGTGGTCCATGCGCTTTTGTCATTAGTTCCAGTAGTTGTTGGGTAATATAAATAATGTGAAACTCTCTAATACTAACTGTTTCCTGTTATTCCCACTCAGACATGCTGGTCCATAGGGAGCCTTTAGTTAGTCTGTAAAGGTTCCACGGTGTGGTCATGTATCAGCCTTATTATGGTGGAATAGTGCAGTTAGATTTCTTGGACAGCAGAGCTGAGCAGCAGGCCAAGTCATCATCGCTAGACGGAGGAAGTAACTGGCAGACAGTGGTGTTGTAGGACTCCAGGAGGGGGACGGTCTTGTACATCATGAGACCTGAAGACTGGTGTTAGTGACTCAGCTTCATCATTACCTGCTCAGATGGCAGGAGATTCAGACTGGGACTGTGATGTGTGAGGCAGAGCAGATGGCTGGCTGAAACATTTAGCAGGTCTGCATACGTAGATGGAGAAACATTATTGTGTATTCTGCCCTGGGAGTACTGCTATGTTACTCTGGTTGTAACACATTACCTCATGCTGGGTCTGATCTGTGCAGACCTACAGGGCTGGTGTAGGTGTTCTGAGGATAAGGTAGAGGCTGTCTGCTCTTAACCTAGAAATGTATCCCTCATGTGACAAATTCATCAGTAGTCTACAGTAGCTAGTATCACCATGTTTCACAGCACGGCAGTCAAGTGTCCATCAAGTGTCCATTAGCTGTGCCAGAGTAAACAAAACCACAGATTGTCTGCAGGTCTCTCTGGGAGTCTTTCTGGGTAGCATGCTGGTGTCAGCTGGCTCTACACCTGTAGTATTGTTCACTAAACATACAAACCTGTGTTCCAAATATTCTGCTCTGATAGATTTGTCCTATACATTGTGTTATGTATCTCATTTGGGGGGTGGTGGGGGTTACAATGTACTACTCTGTGTGGCATTCAAGCTGGGTATCTAAAAGGAGAGACCCCCTAAATAGCCCAGATTATCATAGATTCCACATTAGAGATGAACAACAGCCTGTTGATATAGTACAGCCTTTGTGTGTGTGTAGATACAGCCTCTGTTCAGTCTCTGTTCACTAGGCAACAGACAGAGACTGTTCTATCAGACTAACAACTGTCCTTTTACTGCATGTCAATCTACTCAGTCAACTCTATAACTGGAGCCAGCTTCCTAGAGGGAAAAATATTAAACTCTTATGAACTTGGAAAATAGGGGTCTGATTCCTCTACAGAACCATAGTCGTGTTACTTGGTTGTCGCAGTTTCCTTATTTGAATGCACCTTTTGTACAGTAAGTGGATCTGGATAACAGTGGATCCAAAACTACACACACACACACACACACACACACACACACACACACACACACACACACACACACACACACACACACACACACACACACACACTGACCTCCTGTCTTTGTCTCTCCAGGTGTGGTGTTTCACTACAGGTCTAACTCTAGTCGTTACACCTTGTCCTTCCCTGGGGCCATTGAAGCGTGTCTCGCTGCCGGGGCCACCATCGCTACAGCCGAACAGCTGACCGCCGCCTTCGAGGACGGACTGGACCAGTGTGACGCCGGCTGGATAGCTGACCAGACTGTCAGGTGTGTATGTTACCTGAGCTTTCAACTGATATACCCATCTCAGGGATACCTCCATCCTGTCAGAGTTTGTATTGAAGACTACATTTCCTATGCTCCCTCTCGCTTCCCTGTAGATACCCAATCACGAAGCCCCGTCCTGGTTGCATGGGCGATATGAAGCACAGACCTGGGATCAGGACGTATGGGCTCAGAGACCCTAAAGAGACCTATGACGTCTACTGCTATGTAGATAAACTACACGGTGAGGGAGTGTTATTGTTGGTGTTTCATGATAGTGAGCTAAATCTATGTCAGCCTGTGCCTCTTTGGGTAAAGTGTGTGTATATCTCCCCTGTACTGTAGGCGAGGTGTTCTACACTCCTGTCAGCTACAAGCTGACCCTTCGCCAGGCCAAGCATGAGTGTGAGAGGCAGGGGGCGGTGCTCGCCTCCCCTGGTAACCTGTTCGCTGCGTGGCGTGGAGGACTGGATCGCTGTGATTACGGCTGGCTGTCAGATGGCAGCGCCCGCTACCCAATCTCTGTCCCCAGGCCCCAGTGTGGAGGAGGGCTGCTGGGGGTCCGGACCCTGTACCGATTCCCCAACCAGTCAGGCTTCCCCAACCCTATTGACAGACATGGAGCTTTCTGTTTCAAGGGTAAGACTACTGTAATACTATTACCACCACTGTTACTGAAGTTGCTGTCGCTGCTGCTAAGAAAATGATGACAATGGCAATTACATTTATGCTAATGAGGATAGGAAGGAAGAGGAGGAGGACGAGGAGGGAGAAAATGAAGAGGAGGAGGATTATGAGAAAGAGAGGAGTAGAAGGAGAAAGGGGGAGAGAGGAGACATGCTCTCTCTCTCTCTCTCTCTCTCTCTCTCACCCTCTCTCTCTCCCTCTCTCTCTCTCTCTCTCTCTCTCTCTCTCTCTCTCGTTACACCTTGAGAGAGAGAGAGAGAGAGAGAAAAGACAGAGGAAAAGTGAGAGAGTTGATCCTCTATTGTAGTAACAGACAGGCAGACTTGGCAGGGGAGTATCACCAGGGATATTTATGCAGCTTGAGTTTCTCTCAGGCTCAATGAGTTATGACCCGTCCTGTGTGAGGAAGAACTCTCACCCTGTTTTCACTTCCTGCTGAGGGTTGTCTAAATGGCCAAGCCTGGGGGGACAGATCACATCTCAGTAGAGAGAGCGAGGAGGGGATGGGGAGAGAGAAAGTGAGGTATGGAGGGAATGAGGGAGGAGTAGATTGAGAAAGAGCGAGAGAGACAAAAAGGGGAGAGAGGAGGATGGCAGTGTTACGTGAAAGTCCTTTTTTAGCAAAAGACTTAAGAAATATGCTTGTAACCCACATTTATTCCTACATCTCCCGTTGATATCAATGCATGATTTATGTAATAGTTAAAGTTACGGGCATGTGTTCTACATTAGGATCTGGCCCACTAAGTGTTCAAAGCTTTTATTGTGTTATCATGTTGGACATGTCTGTTTACGCACTGAGCGTTTACTTTATATCACATCTGGAAAGACAATGGCCCACTCCCTTCCTCTCCCAGACCTACTGTACACCCAATACTCTGTACACCCAATACTCCCCGACTTACTGTATCACCCCATACTCCCAGACTTACTGTATCACCCCATACTCCCAGACTTACTGTATCACCCCATACTCCCAGACTTACTGTATCACCCCATACTCCCAGACTTTCTGTATCACCCCATACTCCCAGACTTACTGTATCACCCCATACTCCCAGACTTTCTGTATCACCCCATACTCCCAGACTTACTGTATCACCCCATACTCCCAGACTTTCTGTATCACCCCATACTCCCAGACTTACTGTATCACCCCATACTCCCAGACTTACTGTATCACCCCATACTCCCAGACTTTCTGTATCACCCCATACTCCCAGACTTACTGTATCACCCCATACTCCCAGACTTACTGTATCACCCCATACTCCCTGACTTACTGTATCACCCCATACTCCCAGACTTACTGTATCACCCCATACTCCCAGACTTACTGTATCACCCCATACTCCCAGACTTACTGTATCACACCATACTCCCAGACTTTCTGTATCACCCCATACTCCCAGACTTTCTGTATCACCCCATACTCCCTGACTTACTGTATCACCCCATACTCCCAGACTTACTGTATCACCCCATACTCCCAGACTTTCTGTATCACCCCATACTCCCAGACTTTCTGTATCACCCCATACTCCCAGACTTACTGTATCACCCCATACTCCCAGACTTTCTGTATCACCCCATACTCCCTGACTTACTGTATCACCCCATACTCCCAGACTTACTGTATCACCCCATACTCCCAGACTTACTGTATCACCCCATACTCCCTGACTTACTGTATCACCCCATACTCCCAGACTTTCTGTATCACCCCATACTCCCAGACTTACTGTATCACCCCATACTCCCAGACTTACTGTATCACCCCATACTCCCAGACTTTCTGTATCACCCCATACTCCCAGACTTACTGTATCACCCCATACTCCCAGACTTACTGTATCACCCCATACTCCCAGACTTTCTGTATCACCCCATACTCCCAGACTTTCTGTATCACCCCATACTCCCTGACTTACTGTATCACCCCATACTCCCAGACTTACTGTATCACCCCATACTCCCAGACTTTCTGTATCACCCCATACTCCCAGACTTTCTGTATCACCCCATACTCCCAGACTTACTGTATCACCCCATACTCCCAGACTTTCTGTATCACCCCATACTCCCTGACTTACTGTATCACCCCATACTCCCAGACTTACTGTATCACCCCATACTCCCAGACTTACTGTATCACCCCATACTCCCTGACTTACTGTATCACCCCATACTCCCAGACTTTCTGTATCACCCCATACTCCCAGACTTACTGTATCACCCCATACTCCCAGACTTACTGTATCACCCCATACTCCCAGACTTTCTGTATCACCCCATACTCCCAGACTTACTGTATCACCCCATACTCCCAGACTTACTGTATCACCCCATACTCCCAGACTTACTGTATCACCCCATACTCCCAGACTTACTGTATCACCCCATACTCCCAGACTTACTGTATCACCCCATACTCCCAGACTTACTGTATCACCCCATACTCCCAGACTTTCTGTATCACCCCATACTCCCAGACTTACTGTATCACCCCATACTCCCTGACTTACTGTATCACCCCATACTCCCTGACTTACTGTATCACCCCATACTCCCTGACTTACTGTATCACCCCATACTCCCTGACTTACTGTATCACCCCATACTCCCAGACTTACTGTATCACCCCATACTCCCAGATGTACTGTATCACCCCATACTCCCAGACTTTCTGTATCACCCCATACTCCCAGACTTACTGTATCACCCCATACTCCCTGACTTACTGTATCACCCCATACTCCCAGACTTACTGTATCACCCCATACTCCCAGACTTGCTGTATCACCCCATACTCCCAGACTTGCTGTATCACCCCATACTCCCAGACTTTCTGTATCACCCCATACTCCCAGACTTTCTGTATCACCCCATACTCCCAGATGTACTGTATCACCCCATACACCCTGACTTTCTGTATCACCCCATACTCCCTGACTTACTGTATCACCCCATACTCCCTGACTTACTGTATCACCCCATACTCCCTGACTTACTGTATCACCCCATACTCCCTGACTTACTGTATCACCCCCTTACTGCAGTCACCAACCTCTCCATCCTCTCTCTACCTTACTGCAGTCACCAACCTCTCATCCTCTCTCTACCTTACTGCAGTCACCAACCTCTCCATCCTTCTCTACCTTACTGCAGTCACCAACATCTCCATCCTCTCTCTACCTTACTGCAGTCACCAACCTCTCCATCCTTCTCTACCTTACTGCAGTCACCAGCCTCTCCATCCTCTCTCTACCTTACTGCAGTCACCAACCTCTCCATCCTCTCTCTACCTTACTGCAGTCACCAACCTCTCCATCCTCTCTCTACCTTACTGTAGTCTGCAACACCTCCATTCTCTCTACCTTACTGTAGTCATCAACATCTCCATCATCTCTACCTTACTGCAGTCACCAACCTCTCCATCCTTCTCTACCTTACTGCAGTCACCAACCTCTCCATCCTCTCTCTACCTTACTGCAGTCACCAACCTCTCCATCCTCACTCTACCTTACTGCAGTCACCAACCTCTCCATCCTCTCTCTACCTTACTGCAGTCGCCAACCTCTCCATCCTCTCTCTACCTTACTGCAGTCACCAACCTCTCCATCCTCTCTACCTTACTGCAGTCACCAACCTCTCCATCCTCTCTCTACCTTACTGCAGTCGCCAACCTCTCCATCCTCTCTCTACCTTACTGCAGTCACCAACCTCTCCATCCTCTCTACCTTACTGTAGTCACCAACCTCTCCATCCTCTCTCTACCTTACTGCAGTCACCAACCTCTCATCCTCTCTCTACCTTACTCTCACCAACCTCTCCATCCTCTCTCTACCTTACTGTCACCAACCTCTCATCCTCTCTCTACCTTACTCTCACCAACCTCTCCATCCTCTCTCTACCTTACTCTCACCAACCTCTCCATCCTCTCTCTACCTTACTGTCACCAACCTCTCCATCCTCTCTCTACCTTACTGCAGTCGCCAACCTCTCCATCCTCTCTCTACCTTACTGCAGTCACCAACCTCTCCATCCTCTCTACCTTACTGTAGTCACCAACCTCTCCATCCTCTCTCTACCTTACTGCAGTCACCAACCTCTCATCCTCTCTCTACCTTACTCTCACCAACCTCTCCATCCTCTCTCTACCTTACTGTCACCAACCTCTCATCCTCTCTCTACCTTACTCTCACCAACCTCTCCATCCTCTCTCTACCTTACTCTCACCAACCTCTCCATCCTCTCTCTACCTTACTGTCACCAACCTCTCCATCCTCTCTCTACCTTACTGCAGCCACCAACCTCTCCATCCTCTCTCTACCTTACTGTCACCAACCTCTCCATCCTCTCTCTACCTTACTGCAGTCACCAGCCTCTCCATCCTCTCTCTACCTTACTGCAGTCACCAACCTCTCCATCCTCTCTACCTTACTGTAGTCACCAACCTCTCCATCCTCTCTCTACCTTACTGCAGTCCCCAACCTCTCATCCTCTCTCTACCTTACTCTCACCAACCTCTCCATCCTCTCTCTACCTTACTGTCACCAACCTCTCATCCTCTCTCTACCTTACTCTCACCAACCTCTCCATCCTCTCTCTACCTTACTCTCACCAACCTCTCCATCCTCTCTCTACCTTACTGTCACCAACCTCTCCATCCTCTCTCTACCTTACTGCAGTCGCCAACCTCTCCATCCTCTCTCTACCTTACTGCAGTCACCAACCTCTCCATCCTCTCTACCTTACTGTAGTCACCAACCTCTCCATCCTCTCTCTACCTTACTGCAGTCACCAACCTCTCATCCTCTCTCTACCTTACTCTCACCAACCTCTCCATCCTCTCTCTACCTTACTGTCACCAACCTCTCATCCTCTCTCTACCTTACTCTCACCAACCTCTCCATCCTCTCTCTACCTTACTCTCACCAACCTCTCCATCCTCTCTCTACCTTACTGTCACCAACCTCTCCATCCTCTCTCTACCTTACTGCAGCCACCAACCTCTCCATCCTCTCTCTACCTTACTGTCACCAACCTCTCCATCCTCTCTCTACCTTACTGCAGTCACCAGCCTCTCCATCCTCTCTCTACCTTACTGCAGTCACCAACCTCTCCATCCTCTCTACCTTACTGTAGACACCAACCTCTCCATCCTCTCTCTACCTTACTGCAGTCACCAACCTCTCCATCCTCTCTACCTTACTGTAGTCACCAACCTCTCCATCCTCTCTCTACCTTACTGCAGTCACCAACCTCTCATCCTCTCTCTACCTTACTCTCACCAACCTCTCCATCCTCTCTCTACCTTACTCTCACCAACCTCTCATCCTCTCTCTACCTTACTCTCACCAACCTCTCCATCCTCTCTCTACCTTACTGTCACCAACACCTCCATCCTCTCTCTGCCTTACTGTCACCAACCTCTCCATCCTCTCTCTACCTTACTGCAGTCACCAACCTCTCCATCCTCTCTCTACCTTACTCTCACCAACCTCTCCATCCTCTCTCTACCTTACTGCAGTCACCAGCCTCTCCATCCTCTCTCTACCTTACTGCAGTCACCAACCTCTCCATCCTCTCTCTACCTTACTGCAGTCACCAACCTCTCATCCTCTCTCTACCTTACTGCAGTCACCAACCTCTCCATCCTCTCTCTACCTTACTGCAGTCACCAACCTCTCCATCCTCTCTCTACCTTACTCTCACCAACCTCTCCATCCTCTCTCTACCTTACTGCAGTCACCAACCTCTCCATCCTCTCTACCTTACTGCAGTCTCCAACCTCTCCATCCTCTCTCTACCTTACTCTCACCAACCTCTCCATCCTCTCTCTACCTTACTGCAGCCACCAACCTCTCCATCCTCTCTCTACCTTACTGCTGTCACCAACCTCTCCATCCTCTCTCTACCTTACTCTCACCAACCTCTCCATCCTCTCTCTACCTAACTGCAGTCACCAACCTCTCCATTTTCTTTCAACCTTACTGCAGTCACCAACCTCTCCATCCTCTCTACCTTACTGCAGTCACCAACCTCTCCATCCTCTCTCTACCTTATCTGCAGTCTGCAACATCTCCTTCCTCTACTTGCCTTGCTGTTGTCTGCAGTCTCCTACCTCCCATTATTCTGCCTTATTGCAGTCTCCAAGTCTCCAAACTCCTCTTCTTGTCCCTGCTTCCCTGCCATACTGCAGTCTCCAACCTCCCCTACCTCTTCAACCCTCTCTCTACCTTACAGTCTCCAACTCCATGGCTGATTTAGCCCAATGTCTCCAACATGGTTGGTTAAGGCCAATTCTTTAAGGGTCAGGGCTTAAGACTGGATCCTGGCTCGAAACATGGCTCTGATTTGTTGGGTCACTAGAAAACTTTAAAAACTGTAGGTGGGTCGCAGCAGAGACCCAGTTACAGTTAGGAACCCAAGTTTATAGTGTGGTGTTGTAAGGTGGATGAGTTCTGCAGAGAAATAGGGCTCTGTTTAACTCTATCTCTCTCCTGTTCCTCACATTTGGGGCTGTGTGTTTTTTACGAGGGGAAAACCCAACTCATGCTCTCTAAGACAGAAACAGGACAGGTCCCTAATGCACTACAGCTGGCCCCTTCCCAGAGAGAGAGTGTAACGAGAGAGAAAGCTAAAGAGGAAGGAGAGAGAGAT
Source organism: Oncorhynchus mykiss (assembly GCF_013265735.2). Lineage (NCBI taxonomy): Eukaryota > Metazoa > Chordata > Actinopteri > Salmoniformes > Salmonidae > Oncorhynchus > Oncorhynchus mykiss. Next base: position 21,719,580 of record NC_048569.1, on the reverse strand, counting down.
ACTGAGTAGGAGAGCGAGCAGGCAAGTAATACTTGCCCAGGAGTATCATTATCATCATCATGATCATCATCAGAATAGATTTACGCACTTGCAACCTTCTTTTTCCAGGAACAAAATATTCTGTTGCAATCTAGTGGTTTCTAAAATACCAGAAAATGAAATCCATTACATAATTCCCATGTAAATCACCTGAAACAGTAAGGTCTCTGACAGTGTGGTAGTGATTTATACAGCTCAGAACATACAGTATATGTGAGCTGCCTCATGCACAGTGGATGTGACATGGCTATAGGGACAGGGGACAGACTGCAGCCCAGCCAACCAGATGGCCTGGCTCAGCCAAACACATGACATCAGACCTGGACTGGAGCTAAGCAGGAGCTGTTCCCCTCACAGTGTGAGTGAGCAGGCTAACTAACTCCCCTGAGGGTCTCTGCTCAGAGTAATGCCAGCTATAAACGCCCCCAACACTCACACAGAGAGAGAGAGAAAGAGGGGGGTGGGGGTGGAGAGGACAATATAGTGATGGAGAGGGAGTGAACGACAGAGAGAGAGAGGGAAAAAGAAAGTGAAAGGTTGGGAAAGAGAGAGAGGGAGTGAGAAGGGGTAAGGGGGGGGAGGTCCCAGCTTCTTCATCTATACATGGCCTCAACATTTTGAGAGGAGGTGGGGTGCTGAAATGGAATATATACATTAAACATAATTATGTCATTACCATGTGTCAATAAGGTTAACATGCGACAGCTGCCCATGTGTGTGTGTGTGTGTGTGTGTGTGTGTGTGTGTGCGTGTGCGTGTGCGTGTGCGTGTGTGTGTGTGTGTGCGTGTGCGTGTGCGTGCGTGTGCGTGTGTGTGTGTGTGTGTGCTTGTGTGTGTGTGTGCGCGCTTATGCCAAAGAATCTCCCAAGGGAAAAAGGAGGTTGGAGGTGTACAGTTGTTGTAAAACTGCACGTTTTAACACAGTTCAGACACCATGCTGTCTAAAAATACAGACCTCCTGGCAGTTAGACAGAGAGGGTTATTATGCTAACAGATTGACACCACTGGCACTGACACTTCCACTAGTTTATTCTTGACGGCTGACGTCTCTCTTTAAAAATAAAACTCTCTGAGTTGGATTGCCTTTTACAGCCCGTTCTGATTCTGCATTCTCTGTTAACGTTGAGATTCTTGTTAGTTTTTTATTTACTATGGCACAGCATCGAACATCTGACCCCATCTGACCCCCATGGTTCATCTGTATATCTGTCCCCCATCTAACCCTCATCTGACCCCCATGGTTCATCTGTATATCTGTCCCCCATCTAACCCTCATCTGACCCCCATGGTTCATCTGGTGATCTGACCCCCCATCTAACCCTCATCTGACCCCCATGGTTCATCTGGATATCTGACCCACAATCTAACCCTCATCTGACCCCCATGGTTCATCTGGATATCTGACCCCCATCTAACCCTCATCTGACCCCCATGGTTCATCTGGATATCTGACCCCCATCTAACCCTCATCTGACCCCCATGGTTCATCTGGATATCTGACCCCCATCTAACCCTCATCTGACCCCCATGGTTCATCTGGATATCTGACCCCCATCTAACCCTCATCTGACCCCCATGGTTCATCTGGATATCTGACCCCCATCTAACCCTCATCTGACCCCCATGGTTCATCTGGATATCTGACCCCCATCTAACCCTCATCTGACCACCATGGTTCATCTGGATATCTGACCCCCATCTAACCCTCATCTGACCCCCATGGTCCATCTGGATATCTGACCCCCATCTAACCCTCATCTGACCACCATGGTTCATCTGGATATCTGACCCCCATCTAACCCTCATCTGACCCCCATGGTTCATCTGGTGATCTGACCCCCATCTAACCCTCATCTGACCCCCATGGTTCATCTGGAACATTACTGTACCTTGACTGTTATCTCAGGTGGGGGTATATGTTCATGTTAAAGGTGATGTGACCACAGCTCAGCATCTCCCGTCTCTCTGTCTCTGCAGGGAAGGAACCAGAGATCACCTCTCCTGGACCTGTGACGACCACAGACGCTCGCAGGACAGACACAGCTCCAGACAAACCTGATGCCATCTACCACACAGGCAGAACTGACCACACAGTTACAGACCCGATTCACTCAGCCAGAACTGACCACACAGTTACGGACAGAACTCACTCAGCCAGAACTGACCACACAGTTACAGACAGAACTCACACAGCCAGAACTGACCACACAGTTACAGACCCAACTCACACAGCCAGAACTGACCACACAGTTACAGAACCAAATCACACAGCCAGAACTGACCACACAGTTACAGACCCAACTCACACAGCCAGAACTGACCACACAGTTACCGACAGAACTCACACAGCCAGAACTGACCACACAGTTACAAACAGAACTCACACAGTTACAGAGAAACCTCACCCCACAGACAGACCATACCAGACTACTGCAGAGCAAGACAGAAGTCAGCATGCAGGTGGACTACATGAGACAGCTTATACAGGCACAGACAGACATCACACAGCTACTGACAGAACACACACCACCAAAGACAAACATCACACCACTGACTATACGACAATAGACAAAGACAGAACTACAGGCAGAAAGACAGACTTCTCTGTTGGTACCACTCTGTTACCTGAGTATGACGTGGATGACTTTGGCCCAGACCTAACCAAGGTAGAGTCAGTTCCAAGCAGGGGTGATACCCTGTTCCCTATGCAGCTGCCCCCTCTCCCCACCACCCGCTCCCAGCCCATCCACCCCCACCTCGACATCAACCAGGGGGGAGACCAGGTGGGACAGGGAGAGACTCAGATAGGCTCAGGCAGAGGGGAGAGCAGTGGGAGTGGGGAGGGGAGCAGTAGTGATGGGGGAAGTGAGGGGGAGGACAGGGTAGTAGTGATTCCTACACAGGGCTTCATGGCCGAGACAGGGATGGGATCAGACCCTTCACGCCCAGGACAACCAGGTTACCCAGGACGTCCAGGGTCAGTCACCCCAGAGCAGGGCCAACCAGGCTGGGACAGAGTGACAGGACAGAAGCCTGCTGTGGTCTACAAGGAGGAGGAGGGGCAGAGCTCTAGAAAAACAACCCATAGCATAGCAGGAGCCATGGAATCATACAGCGTGGACCAATCGGTGGCGATCCCTCATGAGGCATCTCCCACCAAACCACCCTTCCACCTCATCATTGTCAACGTGCATGACAAGAACCAAACAGGTGAGAGTTTACTGTTGACTCTAGTGACATGGTGTGGAGATAAACACAATATTGTTTAATGTACTTCACAACCAGCCTAACTCTTATCTCAGGACTGCTAAGTAGACGCACTGTAACACCTGTGTTTAGAGGTATTTTCCTCACGATTGTATCACCAAACTATGCAGTGTCTCAGCCCTCTTGTTGTGAAGTGACTTTAATGTTGTGTACTCTAATATTCTGAGTCTCTGTGGGTTACTGTGTGCTGAAGGACTCTGTACTCACTGTACCCACAGTGGCCTGCTTATATTGATGCTCTGTAGGCAGACCGAATAGAGAGAGAGAGAGATCACATGGAAAGAGAGTATACAGGACACAATGTTAAAGAGTGTGTGTGCCATGGACAGGAAGGAGACAGTGACCACTCTTAAACCAGACTACTGCTGGACAACTGTGGCCTAAACTGACCTGATACATCTCCATAATATATTCATATCTCCAGATTACCACCCAAGACACATTTATGAGGGGTCTCTGAGATCTGTCATATCAGGAAGCCTTGGCTGCTGTAGGACTTCAGGATCTGTGGGAGCATTTTTAGATTCAGGGCTGACCTCATTTAGCTGCGTGTGTGTGTTTGCTTGCAGTCATGCCTTGAAGAAATGTGTGGCTTGACGAGGTTGAGCTCTGGATGCTTTCTAGGTGTTTTATGTCTTGTTTTAATAGAGAAGTTGTATCATTATCACCCCTGTCCATTTACAAGCAACACCCGTTTACATGCAAACACATCACATTCTGCACAAACAGAATCTGTTGGTCTTAGCTTGGTCCTCCAGAGAGAGTGAAAAAGAGAGAAAGACGCACACACACACACACACACACACACACACACACACACACACAAGGTCAAATGGCAGAGCCTGTTGTAGCTCAATCAGCGATGTAATCATTGACAACTAATTACTCCCTCCTTCTCCAACCTTCATCCCCCTAACTCCCCCGTCCCCGTGCCTCTCCCTCTTTCCCCTTTGATGTGCGTGAGTCGACACTGCTCCCCTACCCCCATCCAAGGTATAACATTTATGAAAGGCTATTGTTTATTATTAAAGGGGTATATTGTATATTGTAGTAAAACGTTAGGTAACATTTCACCCAGTACGTCAATAAGAGCTCAGTTCTTAAGTGGGTTATAGTCCCATTGTTTCTACATTAGAGGAAATTGAGAAATTGAAATATATAGTATTATGGTTCACACATCCTGTTTCACATATAGTAGATATTTTTGATTCAGGGTCACAATTGGACACCTCTTTAGGTTGGGAGTGGGTTTTATTAAGACGGGTAAGTCTGACGCACACACACACACACATAAGTCATTTATTAGATGCTGTTATCCAGAGGGACTTACAGGAGCTCAAGGGCATGTCGACAGATCTTTCACCCAGTTGCCTCAGGGATTTGAACCAGTGACCCTTAGTTCACTGGCCCAACGCTCTTAACCGCTAGGCCGGATATATATATATACATACACATATATATATATATACACACACACACACACACACACACACACACACACACACACACACACACACACACACACACACACACACACACACACACACACACACACAGACAGATTAAAATGATTTATTTATACCATCTCGTCACGGTTTTTATTTGTCCCCAGAGATATAACTAACCTCAGGTTTAGTGCTGCCTGTCCATATGTGCTTCCCCCTTGCACCCGTTCCCACGATATATGTTCCATGTGTACCATAAAGACCTAATGAAGACACACAAACCTGCCTTGTTCCAGTAATACGTCTGGCTCGGATCGACCCAGTCGTAGCCAACACACAGCAGACACTATTCACTCTTTGTGGATGGTATTGCAATGCTGAAACAATTATAATTTATCAGCAATGTGGAAGAGGGATTCCCCATGGTGTTTCTGGTAGACCTTAATCTGCAGGTCCTGATGCACACGCACACACACACACACACACACACACACACACACACACACACAATGTAGATTTCAAGAGGTATCCAAACCTCTCAAAGGTCCTTGTATACATGGACACTGAAAGATAAAGAAACCTCCTCCTCCAAACAGCTAGGCTGCCTCTAACAGCTGAAACAGAGCAGTACCTAGTCAACTGTTTTGCTTTGGTCTGGAGGTCACATACTGCAAGCCTATGAATGTGGCTGAGACTGACAAATATAAGTATCACAGTGTATCAGAGGCTGTCCAAGCGTGCTACGAAGGGCTGGTATTTTATGTAGCAGTCAAATGACATGCAAGAAAGCACATCATCATCAACATCGTGGGATATGTCCACAAGGGAGCATTTTTCTTGTTTTACTATCCTTGTGGGTCCCCACTAGGATAGAACCAACCCACACACACACACACTCTGACTTCTCCCTGTGTTGCCCTGTGTTTCCAGTCGACCACATCCTGCAGATCCTTGGCCAGCCTCTAGGGGGTAATGGAGATTTCCAGTCCCCTCTCATCCCAGCCTTCCCATTCATCCAGACTGAGGCCATCCAGGGCAGCGAGGACAGTATCCATCCCATCACTCTCCCCCCAACACTCAGCTTCATCAACGGGAAACACCAGGTCAGATTTACTGTGGTTGTCTGGATTTGTGAGATATATTCAGCATCTCTTTTAAGGACAATGGAAGTAGAAAATCATCATCAGGATGGGTTGCATAAAGTGACACAACAGGAAAATGAAAATTAATTCATTCATTTAGGTGACTCTGGAGCCAGAGCTGCCGGGGAAGGAGCAGGAGGCGAGAGGAGACCAGTTTGAGACGGCCACACCAGTCCACAGTGAACTGGGGGAAGAGATGGATCATGACGAGGAGGAGAAGAGCCTTACTCCCTTTGACTATGGAGCCATTCATACTGGAGAGACCAGAGAGTCCACTACTACAGACAGAGACACAGACAGAGACACAACTACAGACAGAGACACAGACAGAGACACAACTACAGACAGAGACACAACTACAGACAGAGACACAGCCAGAGACACAACTACAGACAGAGACACAACTACAGACACAGACAGAGACACACACACATACAGAGACACAGACAGACACACAACTTCAGACACAGACAGAGATACAGACAGACACACAACTTCAGACACAGACAGCGATACAGACAGAGACACAGACAGAGACACAGATAGACACACAACTTCAGTCACAGACCGATATACAGACAGAGAGAGGACACAGACAGGAGGAAAGACAGAAAGCTCCAAAGAAACAACCCCTTCTTCCCTACACACATCCCCAGGCTCTTCCCCAGTCTCTTCCCCAGGCTCTTCCGCAGTCTCTTCCCCAGGCTCTTCCCCGGTCTCTTCCCCAGTCTCTTCCCCAGTCTCTTTCCCTGTCTCTTCCCCAGTCTCTTCCCCAGTCTCTTCTCCAGGCTCTTCCCCGGTCTCTTCCCCAGTCTCTTCCCCAGTCTTTTCCCCAGTCTCTTCCCTAGTCTCTTCCCCAGTCTCTTCCCTAGTCTCTTCCCCAGTCTCTTTCCCTGTCTCTTCCCCAGTCTCAGCCTCATCCCCTGGTTCCCCCGATACTTCCCCAGATGGCATCTTCCCCTATGAGGACATGAAGTGGTCAAGCGGTCATACCCAGGAGGGCTCAGCAGATGATACCCGGCCCACCCCAGCCTCAGATAGCCAACCAGGTGTGGTCACGGACGAGACAGAGATTGGAGGGGCGGAGAGCGTCGCACACACTCCATCTCACAAACACTACACTTACACCAAAGACACACAAACTCCCTCACAGACCGAGGTAGGAGACTTTGAGGGATCTACGTCAACAGAAGAGGAAGGCTCGGCCCAGGAGGTGTACCCACATGAAGGCCACAGATTCACCAGCCCTGGCAGCCCTGGAGCCATTGAGGCTCCCCTGTTGGGGCCTGGGGTGGAGGGACAGGTGACTGTTACACCCGAACCGGGAGCCAGACCAGGAGCCAGACCAGGAGCCAGACCAGCCCAGGCAGGAGAGACTGTAGGAGACCGCACTGCAAATCACATAGACTCTTCTACACAGCACACAGACTACCCCCTCCAGCCTACCACACAGGATAAAGATATCTCCACTCACACTAAGGATCAGACCAGATACCCACCTACACATCGGAAGGACCAAACCACCCAGCATGCCACACACGATAGAGATCACTCCACATACTCTAAGGATCATACCAGATACCTCACTACACAAACCACCCAGCATCCAACACATGTAAGAGATCACTCCACACACACTAAGGATCAGACCAGATACCCCACTACACAAACCACCCAGCATCCAACACACGATAGAGATCACCTCACACACACTAAAGAGCAAACCAAACAACCCTCTCACCCTAGATTCCCTACCACCCACCACCAGGAGCAAACCAGCCTCTTTACCACTGATCAGAAGACCACACTGCACCTGAACCTGACACACACACCCCCTGCACACCCCTCCACTCCACCTCCCACCCGCCCCTCCAATCCACCTTCTGCACATCCCTCCACTCCACCTCTCACCCGCCTTTCCACTCCACCTTCTGCACATCCCTCCACTCCACCTCTCACCCGCCTTTCCACTCCACCTCTCACCCACTCCTCCACTCCACCTCTCACCCACTCCTCCACTCCACCTTCTGCACATCCCTCCACTCCACCTCCCACCCACTCCTCCACTCCACCTCCTGCCCACCCCTCCACTCCACCTTCTGCCCACCCCTCCACTCCACCTCCTGCCCACCCCTCCACTCCACCTCCTGCCCACCCCTCCACTTCATTTCCCACCCACCCCTCCACTCCACCTCCTGCTCGCCCCTCCCGCCCCATCCCTGACTGGGCCCTGACCACTCAGACCCTCCTGCCTGATGGGGAGGAGTTTGTGGATTATGACCATGTGAATGGTTCTCCTCTGCTGGAGGCCAGTCCCCCTGTTCCTGAGCAACCCCAGTCCATCTATCAGCCTGAAACAGGAACTGACTACTACATCGAGGCCCAGACCGTCGATGTCAGACGTAGGTGTAAATCTCAGAGCCTATTCAATGTTTAACGATGGGTGTATGACGTCATCATGGCCATTAGTTGTTGTTGAACGTTGATGATAATAATAATGTTATTGATGATGATAATAATGTTATTAATAATGATAATAATGTTATTAATGATGATAATAATGTTATTAATGATGATAATAATGTTATTGATGATGATAATAATGTTATTAATAATGATCGTAATGTTATTGATGATGATAATAATGTTATTAATGATGATAAATGTTCTTGATGATGATAATAATTGATGATGAAAATAATGTTGTTGATGATGATAATAATAATGTTATTGATGATGATAATAATGTTATTAATGATGATAATAATGTTATTAATGATGACAATAATGTTATTGATGATGATAATAATGTTATTAATGATAATAATAATGTAATTAATAATGATCATAATGTTATTGATGATGATAATAATGTTATTGATGATGATAATAATTGATGATGATAATAATGTTATTAATAATGATCATAATGTTATTGATGATGATAATGTTATTGATGATGATAATAATGTTATTAATAATGATCGTAATGTTATTGATGATGATAATAATGTTATTAATGATGATAAAAATGTTATTGATGATGATAATAATTGATGATGAAAATAATGTTGTTGATGATGATAATAATAATGTTATTGATAATGTTATTGATGATGATAATAATGTTATTAATGATGATAATAATGTTATTTATGATGATAATAATGTTATTGATGATGATGATGATGATAATGTTATTGATGAGGATGATGATAATAATGTTCTTGATGACAATGATGCTGATGATGATGACAATGATAGCGATGACGATGTTAACTTTGCGATGATGCTAATGATAACTGCTGTGATGATGAGGATATGTGTGTGTCTTTTCTCAGCTCTGCAGCAGTGCACGGTAAATGTGTGTCTGAACAAAGCATCTTGCTACCAGAGAGGCAACGCCAGCATCTGTGTATGTGCACCTGGATACACCGGACAGCGTTGCCAAACAGGTACACACATCTCCATAATATATTCATGTCTCCAGATTACCACCCAAGACACATCTATGAGGGGTCTCTGAGATCTGTCATGTCAGGAAGCCTTGGCTGCTGTAGGACTTCAGGGCTGACCTCATTTAGCTGCGTGTGTGTGTGTTTGCTTGCAGTCATGCCTTGAGGACATGTGTGGCTTGACGAGGTTGAGCTCTGGATGCTTTCTAGGTGTTTTATGTCTTTTTTTAATAGAGAAGTTGTATCATTATCACCCCTGTCCATTTACAAGCAACACCCGTTTACATGCAAACACATCACATTCTGCACAAACATAATCTGTTGGTCTTAGCTTGGTCCTCCAGAGAGAGTGAAAAAGAGAGAAAGACACGCACGCGCATGCACACACACACACACACACACACACACACACACACACACACACACACACAGTTATATTATATTCTATGTCATTTGTGTAGATGTTGATGAGTGCCAATCCAACCCGTGTGCTAATGGAGCCACCTGTATGGACGGAGTCAACTCCTTCAGCTGTGTGTGTCTGCCCAGCTATGCAGGACAGCTCTGTGAACAAGGTAACACACACACAGCAGTGCAGCTGTTTTAAAACCCTAATCAAAGCTTTTACAAGAAAGAGGCAACTCACAGTTCTGTCCAAAAGTGTTAAATGGTTCTAGTGGAACTGCCAGCTCTTGGTCATATTTAGTCAGTAAACAGACTCCATTCTCTGGATCAGGCTGAGAACACCATTGTCCAAGGTTGACTATGGCTTTGTATAGGGTGCATCACACACACAGACACATACGCATTCACACACACACACACACACACACACACACACACACACACACACACACACACACACACACACACACACACACACACACACACACACACACACACACACACACACACACACACACACACACACACACACACACACAGTGAGTCATGTCTATGCACTCTGGATATCCCCTAACGCTGGGCGTTGGCTGCACACTAGATTAGTTCCAGCACCATCCCCAGTACTGCTACTTTTACTCAGCAACTATACTGTACATACATGCATGCTCACATGCATACACCCAATAACATGTGCATTCACCCTCGTACTGTATCTGTAACAGTACATACACAAATATCATGCTAAACAAGCACACTGACAGCCACACCTGGTGAGCCACAGCTGTGTTCTGATGCTATTGAGCCAGAGGAGAGAGGGCAAGGACAGAATCAGTCCATTATTTTATTAGAAAGATGTTGCAGCTGTGGTGGACTGGATCAATGCAGGCTGTACTAACCACTGGCATGGACCAAACCAACTCTTTATCCAATACAGCGCTGATCATTGACAAGTTTGTGGATGTTTGTGTTTGTGTGTGTGAGCATGTGTGTATGTAAGCGCGTGTGTGTGTGAGCATCTGTGTGTGTGTGTGAGCCTGTATGTGTGTGTGTGTGTGTGTGTAGCCAGTGACGGGGATATGATAAGTTAATAAAGGTGATCTGAAGCTCGCTGATGATAGATGCACCTTGAGGCCTTGATTAAAAGTCATTTCATTGTCAATTGCACTCAAGGTCCAACTGAAACTTCCTCCTTTAACCCATCCCCTCTGAATCTGAGAGGGCGTTACCTGCTTTACTCACGGGCAGAAATACAGATTGTTGGCTTGTTGGCTCAGGGATTCAAATGATTCAAATGATAAACCTTTCAGTTACTGTCCCAGTGCTCTAACCGCAAGGCCACCTGCCGGCCCATAACCCACCACCTGACACACATCACAGACATGCTTAGTCTACCAGTCTTGCTTTCACCCTTTATAATGTTTGCATGTTTCTGTAGACATTATAAGTGATGACGTAACAAACACCTGCCTGTTCAGCCTGTACGATATGAATAACACTGGTCATTCCCTAGCAACGAACTTAGCAACAAGACTCACGGGAAACAAGCTAAACAGACCCGAGAAGGGTTTTTTGCAGATTGGCATTTGTCGTATCAAGTGTCTCATCATTAAATGATGTTAACGCATGATGTGTTGCTTTTCATAACATATTGAACCCATTCAACATTCTACAGTAGAACACTCAGAATAAACTTGTAGAAGAATGGAACTACTCTAAACAACTATTCAGAATTCTAATTCTATGACAACAGCTCATCCAAGCCAGCAGCATGCCAGATCATGGTTTTCTGACATAGCATTGTGGACCCACTAACATACACAAATCTTGCAAAGTCCCAAAACTACAAAGAGGGTTCAGTATGGAGTGACAGTCCCTTAATGCAGTAGCATGCTCTTCCATTCTCGACTTACACAGGTGGATCAATGTGGGTGAATGCATGAGAGCGAGCTAGCTTGTGTGTGTGTGTGTGTTTGGCCTAGAGAACAGGGAAACTTGTGAGGGTTTCCAAAGCGGATAATGAGCTCCAACTGGGAGTCTGTGAGCTCATTCAGTCAGGGACCTTTCTAAACCAGCTGGAGCTCTTTCTCTTTTACAGTCGTTTTAGTTTCTCTCTCTAACTCTCTCACTCTGTTTCGATCTCTTTCACTCTCTGTTTCTCTCTCTTCTCCCCTAATTGTATGCAATTTGTTTCATCTCTGTGGATATTGTTAGCCATTGATTCATGTGTTAATCATTGATTCCTCTCTCTCCCCCAGACACGGAGGTGTGTGAGTATGGTTGGCAGAAGTTCCAGAGCCATTGTTATAAGTACATCACCCACCGTCGCACCTGGGACGCTGCCGAGAGAGAGTGTCGTGTCCAAGGAGCCCACCTAGCCAGTGTCCTGTCACAGGAGGAGCAGCTGTATGTCAACCGTAAGTCCCGCCTCCCTTAGGTTGTCATTGGTCACAGGTAACAGGTCCAGGTTAGGGTGAGAGGTCAGAGGGTAGAGAGTATGGAGCGTAGAGATATTGTGTGTCATATGTAGCACTCAGGACTCCATAATGAAACTGTTTTGATGAGTCTGCACAACAAACTGTACAAGATGGATGTTTGTGCAACATGCAGCTCTGGCTGTGGTAACAGCATGACAACATTTTTCCTGACTAGTTTATTGGGGACAGTTCACAGCAGGGGGTACTCACGTCATACCCTAGGGCTGCTTACCTACTGTAAAGTAAGTACCCCCTCTGATTTGTTCTGTATCATTCATACACACACCTCAAACTACCCACTGGGCACAAACGTCAGCTCAACGTCTAGTTTTGATTTACATTTGGTTGAGTTGTCAGTTAATGTGAATTCAGCGTAAAATCAATTTCACCATGTCATTGGATTTAAAAGTTGGGTGACAAAAATATACAAAAATATCCAATCACTTTTCCACATTGAGTCAACGTCATCACATAGAATCTTTGGTTGAAATGATGTGTAAACAACATTGATTCACCTAGAAAGGGGGAAAGAGGGAGAGATCTGCAGTGTTTTGGTGCTTAGAAAGCAGCCTTTGGGAACAGGAAGCTGGTGATTCAAACATCTTAAAATGTATTTGTTATTTGCTGTTGTAGAGTTAGACAGATGCAGTCCTAACTGTTGTTTCTCACCCCCAGGTCTGGGCCATGACTACCAGTGGATCGGTCTGAACGACAAGATGTTTGAGAGAGACTTCCGCTGGACAGACGGCAGCATCATGGTAGAACAGGAGAAAATTCCCTGATACGATTCACTACATGGTCAAAAGTATGTGGACACCCCTTCAGATGAGTGGATTCGGCTATATCAGCCACACCCGATGCTGACAAGTGAATAACATCCAGCACAGAGCCATGCAATCTCTATAGACAAACATTGGCAGTAGAATACTGAAGAGCTCAGTAACTTTCAGTGTGGCACCGTCAAAGGATGCCACCTTTCCAACAAGTCAGTTCGTCAAATCTCTGCCCTGCTAGAGCTGCTCCGGACAACTGTAAGTGCTGTTATTGTCAAGTGGAAACGTCGCAAAGTGATTGGCCACACAAGCTCACAGAACGGGACCGCCGAGAGTTGAAAAGTGTAGCGTGTAAAAATCGTCTGTCCTCGGTTGCAACACTCACTACTGAGTTCCAAACTGCCTTTGGAAGCAACATCAGCACAATAACTGTTCGTTGGGAGCTTCATGAAAGGGGTTGCCATGGCCCGAGCAGCCACACACAAGCCTAAGATCACCCTGCGCAATGCCAAGCGTTGGCTGGAGTGGTGTAATGGTCGCCGCCGCCATTGGACTCTGGAGCAGTGGAATCACGCTTCACCATCTGGCAGTCCGACGGATGAATCTGGGTTTGGCGGATGCCAGGAGAAAGAGTGCCAACTGTAAAGTTTGGTGGAGGAGGAATAATGGTCTGGGGCTGAATGGAAGGAAGTACCCACAGCAATATTCCAACATCTAGTGGAAAGCCTTCCCAGAAGAGTAGAGGCTGTTATAGCAGCAAAGGGGGGGACCAACTCCACATTAATGCCCTTGACTTTGGAATGAGACGTTCGACGAGCAGGCTTCCACATACTTTTGGCCATGTAGTGTATGATATGATATGATGTGATATGGGTGTTACAGATGGTTTTAAGACACACACACACATACTACGCAGAGAATGTCTAGCTGTTTTCTCTGTATGAAGTGTTAGCTGAGATATGGAGTAAGGACAGTGTGTGTGTGTTTGTGTGTGTGTGTGTGTTGCTGCGCACACACAGCCACAAGAGAGAGACGCAGATGATACTGTTGAAACAATGTTGTTTTTTACTGGCGTTATCGCTCCGTGCTGCAAGACACAACCTTGTTCAGTTCTAAGTGTACATGTGTGTGTTTGAGTTAACATGCATTGATGCATAGCTGTAGCCGTTTGGACCAGGGACACTGCAACAAAAAGATCCTAAAGAAGAGAAGGGGAAGGCGGGGGAAATTGGGGAGAATTCCCCCTGTCCCCATGCCAGAGGGTGGTGCTGGTGGTCGGGGGTTAGCTAAACATCTGGTTCAGTTTCACAGTAGAGATTATAGGTCTGGCTCACTGAGATGGAACAATAGCGCCCCCGTATGACCTCTTTGTGCATTACAGCCACATGCTAACTCCACCTCAGCACTATTCTGTCACAGTAGCAGTCTCCACTGGGTTCTCTCCTCTAGAGGCTGTTCGTAAGTAAAGCTTCTGACAGTTTACAGAAAAAGCAGGGTTAACAAAGGAAACTTGTGTGTAAACCGATAGGCTTGTTAAAAGGTAATCTGGTTCCTATAATGGCTAGTGATGAATGAGATTGGTAAAAAAGTTACAATGAGATTCCTCCCCTGTGTTATACAGTGACTACCTTACAAGTCATGTATACTGTGAATGATGATCTTATACAGTAAGGGCTGTGTGAGCTATCAGGGTAACTGGAGCTGTTAAGCTGCTATTGAATATGACTGTAGTAAAAAGGTCTACACTTTGGTGATGATGAGAGCGTGTGATTGTTTGTTTGCAGCAATATGAGCACTGGCGTCCCAACCAGCCAGACAGTTTCTTCCAATCTGGAGAGGACTGTGTGGTGATGATCTGGCATGAGGGAGGACAGTGGAACGATGTACCCTGCAACTACCACCTCACCTTCACCTGCAAGAAGGGCACAGGTAACACAAACACAAATGGTTCAATTCCAGTCAATACAGAAAGTAAACCAAATTTCAATTTTTCTCATTGAAAAACATTGAAGAGATTTGGAATGGGTCCTCAGATCCTCAAAAGGTTTTACAGCTGCTCCATCGAGAGCTTCCTGACTGGTTGCATCACTGCCTGGTATGGCAACTGCTCGGCCTCCGACCACAAGGCACTAGAGAGGGTAGTGCGTACGGCCCAGTACATCCCCGGGGCCAAGCTTCCTGCCATCCAGGACCTCTATACCAGGCGGTGTCAGAGAAAGTCCCTAACAATTGTCAAAGACTCCAGGCACCCCAATCATAGACTGTTCTCTCTACTACCGCACGGCAAGCGGTACCGGAGTGCCAAGTCTAGGTCCAAGAGGCTTCTAAACAGCTTCCACCCCCAAGCCAAAAGACTCCTGGACAGCTAATCAAATGGCTACCTAGACATACCCTCTCTCTCTCTCTCTCTCTCTCTCTCTCACACACACACACACACACACACACACACACACCTTACCCCTGTCCTCTCTCCTCCCTCCAGTCTCTTGCAGCCAGCCCCCATTGGTGAAGGATGCCTGTGTGTTCGGTTCTATGAAGCCTCGTTATGAGATCAACACTCTGGTTCGTTACCACTGTAAAAACGGCTTCATACAGAGACATGTCCCTACCATCCGCTGTCGTGACAATGGCCAATGGGACAGCCCCAAGATCACCTGTATGAGCCGTGAGTACCTTCCATTTCCGCTGTCTCAATGACTACCAGAACTGACTACAGCCACCAACTAATCAGGGCCTTGATGCAACGACATTAACAATCTCTCCTTTTGTTTTTCCAGCCGCTACCTACCAGAAGGCTTTCGTTTCTCGGCAACGTACCGATAATCACAATCATAACCAGAATCAGTACAATCACAACAATCAAAACCAACAATACAACAATTAAAACAACCAAGACCAACAGAAGAATTACAACTAGCAACGCCAGGGCAGCCGTAACCAGCAGCAACAGAGCCAGAGAGAGATGAGACATCAACACTAATCGGATTTCTGGTCAGTCCTTAAAAGCTCAGATAAGGTTGCAAAATTCCAGTAACTTTCCCAAAATTCCAAAGTTTTCCAGAAATCCTGGTTGGAGGATTCTGAATTTCCTGTTATTCCCTCCTGATTCCAGGACTCTTCCAATGGGGATTTCTGGAATTTTGAGTAATGTACTAATCCCAGACAAGAGTCAGATCAGATCCAAGGGGTTAGCTAGGGCCAGACGCGTTGACATACTTTCAGAACTATTTATAAATATGTATAGCTAGGGCCATGGGGTATTTCACAAGGCATAATCACAATCAGCAAGCTAACTCTGATAAACTCTCATTAAACACAGGTTTAATAAACATTGTAACACAGAGTATTGAGTCCATTTCAAATTCAACTAGGGACAAATGAAGTTTCAGAATATTTTTGAAGTTAGTTGGCTAACTTGATCTTGATCTTGCTTAGTGAAATCCACCCCAGATCACGTCTGATTCTTCCGACAACAACACACACTGCCTTAATGGTTAACACAGCAACAGTGTCCGTCTCTAGAACAGGAGAGCTTTTCTGTGCCTGCTCTAGAGGGACACATCTCAATCCAATGCTTTCTGAAAATGTCCGCTTTATGCTGTTTCTTTTTCCTGAGAAATAATCCACTGAAAAGACATATAAAATATATATTTGGCTCACTACTAGAATGTCTGCCTGTGCCCTGGTGACAAGTTTGCAATTATTCCAGTGAAAGAGACCCTAGTTTATAATTTGGAATAATGAGCATTCACATAATCACATCAGCAAGTTATGAAGTTTTATATGAATCATTCCATATGTTCTGCTCACAGAATGGAAGATAGAAGTTTATTGTTCTCATATACAACCCCCTTCAGAACAGCTTCAGTTCGTTGTGGCATGGACTCTACAAGGTGTTGAAAGTGTTCCACATGGATGCTGGCCCATGTTGACTCCAGTGCTTCCCACAGTTGTGTCAAGTTGGCTGGATGTCCTTTGGGTGGTGGACCATTACTGATAAATACAGAAAACTGTTGAGTGTTAAAAACCCAACAGCGTTTCAGTTCTTGACACAAACCAGTGCGCCTGGCACCTACTACCATACCCTGTTCAAAGGCACTTAAATCTTTTGTCTTGCTCATTCATCCACTGAATGGCACACATACACAATCCATGCCTCAATGCTTACAAATCCTTCTTTAACCTGTCTCCTCCCCTTCATCTACACTGATTGAAGGGGATTTAACAGGTGACATCAATAAGGGACCATAGCTTTCACCTGGATTTACCTGGTCAGTCTATATCATGGAAAGAGCAGGTGTTCTTAGTGTTTTGTATACTCAGTGTAGACTTGATTCAATATTGTGCATACAGGCAGTATGTCATGTGAATTGATTTTATGTTAAAAATAAATAAAAAAAGAATGAGCCACATGTTTATCACCATCTTTGGTCAATTAAAAAGTCACTATGAAGTGCAATCGTTGTTCATGACAAGTGACTGTTAGCATATGGAGCATAGAAGGGATATCTGTGACAGTCACCTCCTGCAGTGGCTCTCCAGCATATTAAAAACATCAGTAATACCTTCATCGTGAAGATAATGATAAAGAGGAAAATATAGAGTATAATGAATGTCAGGTATGTGGGTGAACGTGTGCTGTGGTTAGAGACCTGACTAGATAGAGGATAAAAGTTATATATTAAGACATATCCATTTCATTTATTGTATATGTTACACCAATGAATGGACTGTGATACTGTTAAAGATCATGAGAACTGAAGTGATTTTTACAACAATGACTTATTTTGCCGTTTACAAAAATCTGCCTTGTTGTACCTTGCAGAGAAAGACCCGTATCTTACATTATGTCTCATTTCAGTTCTTTATGTTGCACACAACCTGTTTAGTAAAGTTATACAATCCAGATATCTGAGCTGTTACCGTGCTGGGCAGGGGGTTGACCTGTACCCGAGAATCCCCCCAAACTGCTCTCAACAGAACCAACTTTGAGAAACACTCAGGTCGTGTTCCCCTGCTCAGACAATGCATGTATCAACCAATGGATGCGTGCCAGATCATCGACTAGGTGCCAGATTGCTATAACATATGAATTTGTTGGCTGATACGTAAAATACCTATCCAGGCACATCTAAGCAGAGTAACACAACCTCAAAGACACTTGAACTATGACCTTTTAGAAATACAAATGATTCCTTTTTACGTAAGGAACATTTTTGATCCCCCAAAAATAGCTCAAATACTTTTTCAGTATATCCTGTTGCTATCGTCTGTAAAATATCTGTAAAAATCAATTGCTCCTGATTAAGCATGAACAACAGTACAAAGAGGAGACTGTATTGACAGTTTATCGGCTAATATCGCTGTTCCTCAGTTAGAAGATTCTGCAGCATTTGTCTTCTTTGTTTACTGCTTTCATACATTCTGTTTGCTCTGTTTTTATCATGTCTGTTTCTACCCAGGGAGTGTTGGGGATACTGTATCAGAGGAGGCAGAGGGAATGTGATTTATCAGAGAATACTTTGTCTGTTCTTATGTTTACGTTGTGTATGTCGCCAAAGACCCACTAATAATGTACCTATACACCATCCTCTGCTCCATCGCAACTTCTGCTGTGTGTGCAATAAAAATATTATAACGGATTTTATCCATGTGTATCAATGTTCTCTCGCTTCATATCTCAATGCAGAAGATGAGTCATTACATGCACTGGAGCGTGTTGAAAATAATACAAATAGTGCCTTTACCTGCAATAAGTATTGATTACCAACAGAGGGAGCCACTGCACTTTATTTTAGAGAGTGGGGATGCATTCTAATGTCTAATGCTTAAAGAGGGATGATGTATTCTCACAAAGTGAATGAACAAATAAGTGACTGAAGTGAGTGAATGAGTCTTTCTTTCCAGTCTGTCTGTCGGTCAAGCCCTGCTGTATGTCCTGGTAACAGCTGAAGGCTGGGTGGGGGACATGAAAATAGCCCTTTGCTCTGGAAACCAGCATGAAAATAGGAAACGCTGCCAGCAAACCAACCCCCCTCATGACGTCATCCAGCTTCTAAAACAATCTGCTGCTTTGAAAGACATTTTTCAGTAACAAGATCAAGGAATAGAACAGGAATACCACGAGAAGACACCTGTGTACTTCTGTAATTCCTCAAACTGGCAGGAAAACACGCACATTTGGAAACACGTACATTACTGAGGGCCTGCATGTGTGTGTTGGTACCCAATACCCCTATCCTCATACCAAATCCTCTACCACAATCCTGATACTATATCCTCTACCCGTATCCTCTGACTAAATATATTGTTATCCTCCTACTATATCCCCTAACCCTATCCTCTTACTATATCCTCTACCTGTATCCTCCTACTATATCCCCTAACCCTATCCTCCTACTATATCCTCTACCCGTATCCTCTGACTAAATCTATCGCTATCCTCCTACTATATCCTCCACCCTTATCCTCCTACTATATCCCCTAACCCTATCCTCCTACTATATCCTCTACCTGTATCCTCCTACTATATCCCCTAACCCTATCCTCCTACTATATCCTCTACCCGTATCCTCTGACTAAATCTATCGCTATCCTCTTACTATATCCTCTACCCCTATCCACCAACTATATCCTTTAACCCTATCCTCCTACCATATCCCCTATCCCTATCATCCTACCATATCCTCAACCCCTATCCTCCACCCTTATCCTCCTACTATATCCTCTACCCCTATCATCCTACTATATCCTCTACCCCTATCATCCTACTATATCCTCTACCCCTATCCTCCTACTATATCCTCTACTACATCTTCCAACTATTTCCTCTACCCCTATTCTCACACCATATCCTCTACCTCTATCATCCTACTATATCCTCTACCTCTATCCACCTACTATATCCTCCTACTACATCCTCTACCCCTATCGTCCTACTATATCCTCTGCCACTATGTTCCTACTTCATCCTCTACCCATATCCTCCTACTATATTCTCTACCCCTATCCTCCTACTATATCCTTTTCCCTATCCTACTACGATATCCCCTACCTCTAACCCTCCTTCTGTATACCCTACCCGTCCTCCTAATTTATCCTCTTCCCCATCCTCTTACTTACACCCCCTCCAGGTGTCGCTGTCGAACGCATCTTTGACTTCCGGTCACAACTTGCAGACTTGTTTAGGTGCTGCTGTGCGTTTTGTTGCTAACCTTACTCTGCTACCTGACAACTTGACTGTTTTTACTTTTTAATTACCGTTTATATTTTTGCTTTTTCCCTCACTCCACTTTTTTTTCATTCAACTTTTTCACTCCGGACGCTTTATCTGGACGTGGTTCGTCAGGACGTCCAACAGCCGAAGCTAAGTAGTAACATTAACATGATGCCATCTAATTGCAGTCGCTGTACTCATAATATACAGGAGAACGATCACCCTACGGCGAGGATAGCTGTGCTACAAGCCCAGATTCAGACGCAATCGTTAGGCAAGGGTTATTTCAGTGTAGGAAAGGATGAAACAGCGTCTGTGTCACCAGTAAGTACAGATAGTAACGTTAGTATAAATCACCTCGCACAGTCCCCGCAGCCGGACAACTTTCTCATGGCTTCTGTAGGGAAATGCTGTAGGAATGCTCAACTGGTGTCGCTCATTCAGCCGACAGAAACTTTCAACTGGTTCTCCCCATTAAGCAGCAAGTCGTAGTCAGAGGCCGAGCCTTCTCTGGTCTCTACTCCTTCCGTTACGGGTTTCGAGACGCCGAAGCCTCCCACCATTAGCTCTGACAAATTGAAAACGCTAGTCATTGGCGACTCCATTACCCGTAGTATTGGACTTACACTGTTTACCAGGGGGCAGGGCTACCGACGTTAAGGCTAATCTGAAGATGGTGCTGGCTAAAGCTAAAACTGGCGAGTGTAGAGAGTATAGCGATATTGTTATCCACGTCGGCACCACCAATGTTAGGATGAAACAGTCAGAGGTCACCAAGTGCAACATAGCTTCAGCGTGTAAATCAGCTAGAAAGATGTGTCGGCGTCGAGTAATTGTCTCTGGCCCCCTCCCAATTAGGGGGAGTGATGAGCTCTACAGCAGTCTCACAACTCAATTGCTGGTTGAAAGCTGTTTTCTGCCCCTCCCAAAAGATAGAATTTGTAGATAATTGGCCCTCTTTCTGGGACTCACCCACAAACAGGACCAAGCCTGGCCTGTTGAGGTGTGACAGACTCCATCCTAGCTGGAGGGATGCTCTCATCTTATCTACGAACATAGACAGGGCTTTAACTCCCCTAGCTCCACAATGAAATAGGGTGCAGGCCAGGCAGCAGGCTGTTAGCCAGCCTGCCAGCCTGCCAGCTTAGTGGAGTATGCCATTAGCACAGTCAGTGTAGTCAGCTCAGCTATCCCCATTGAGACGGTGTCTGTGCCTCGACTTAGGTTGGGCAAAACTAAACATGGCAGTGTTCGCCTTAGCAATCTCACTGGAATAAAGACCCCCTCCATTCCTGCCATTATTGTAAGAGATTGTGATACCTTAGATCTCAAAATAGGGCTACTTAATGTTAGATCCCTCACTTCCAAGGCAGTTATGGTCAATGATCTAATCACTGATCATAATCTTGATGTGATTGGCTGAAACATGGCTTAAGCCTGATGAATTTACTGTGTTAAATGAGGCCTCACCTTCTGGTTACACCGCTAACATTTATGATAGCAAATTTCAATTTACCCCCCCCCAAAATTACGTTTTCGTCTTTTGAGCTTTCTATCATGAAATCTATGAAGCCTACTCAATCCATTTTTATAGCTACTATTTACAGGCCTCCTGGGCCGTATACAGCGTTCCTCACGGAGTTCCCTGAATTCCTATCGGACCTTGTAGTCATAGCAGATAATATTCACATTTTTGGTGACTTTAATATTCAGATGGAAAAGTCCACAGACCCACTCCAAAAGGCTTTCGGAGCCATCATCGACTCATTGGGTTTTGTCCAACATGTCTCTGAACCTACTCACTGTCACAGTCATACTCTGGACCTAGTTTTGTCCCATGGAATAAATGTTGTGGATCTTAATGTTTTTCCTCATAATCCTGCATTATCGGACCACCATTTTATTAAGGTTGCAATCGCAACAAATAATCTGCTCAGACCCCAACCAAGGAACATCAAAAGTCGTGCTATAAATTCTCGGACAACCCAAAGATTCCTAGAATCCCTTCCAGACTACCTCCGCCTACCCAAGGACGTCAAAGTACAAAAATCAGTTAACCACCTAACTGAGGAACTCAATTTAACCTTGCGCAATAACCTAGATGCAGTCACACCCCTAAAAACATAAAATGCTTGTCATAAGAAACTAGCTCCCTGGTATACAGAAAATACCCGAGCTCTGAAGCAAGCTTCCAGAACATTGGAACGGAAATGGCGCCACAACAAACTGTTGTGCTAGTCTTCCGTCTAGCTTGGAAAGACAGTACCGTGCAGTATTGAAGAGCCCTTACTGCTGCTCGATCATCCTATGTTTTCAATTTAAGAAGAACAATAAGAACAATCCAAAATGTATTTTTGATACTGTCGCAAAGCTAACTAGAAAGCAGCATTTCCCAAGAGAGGATGGCTTTCACTTCAGCAGTGATAAATTCATCAACTTCTTTGAGGAAAATATCATGATCATTAGAAAGCAAATTACGGACTCCTCTTTGAATCTGCGTATTCCTTCAAAGTTCAGTTGTCCTGAGTCTGCACAACTCTGCCAGGACCTAGGATCAAGAGAGACACTCAAGTGTTTTAGTACTATATCTCTTGACACAATGATGAAAATAATCATGGCCTCTAAACCTTCAAGCTGCATACTGGACCCTATTCCAACTAAACTGCTGAAAGAGCTGCTTCCTGTGCTTGGCCCTCCAATGTTGAACATTATAAACGGCTCTCTATCCACCGGATGTGTACCAAACTCACTAAAAGTGGCAGTAATAAAGCTTATCTCGAAAAAGCCAAACCTTGACCCATAAAATATAAAGAACTATCGGCCTATATTGAAACTCCCATTCCTCTCAAAAATGTTTGAAAAAGCTGTTGAGTAGCTACTCACTACCTTCCTGAAAACAAACAATGTATACAAAACGCTTCAGTCTGGTTTTAGACACCATCATAGCACTGAGACTGCACTTGTGAAGGTGGTAAATTACCTTTTAATAATGTCTCAGAAGCCAACTGATCTGGCATCATATTCATTTAGTACAAACGCATATTTTCAGCTGGTTGGATTACCGAAATATGGTTCCTTTCCCCCCACCTTTTGATGTTCCCAGACTCTCTATGTTAAACAAAGGCATTTCAAGAATCCTTTTGTAGAGTCAAGAGAGAGGAAAGGGAGAAAATAATTTATGGGAGGGGTCATAAACCTCACCCACAGGCCAACGTCATGACACCTCCTACTATATCCTCTACCCCATACTCCTACTATATCCTTGAATCCTATCTACCTACTATATCCACAGAACGGGTAAGTGTCCAAAGGTATCAGTCCAATTATCAGAAGTTGTACCAGGTTGTTCTCAGTCCAAGCACGTCCTTCGGGCTATGGCATGAATAATCCACTAACAATGTCACTTTGGGAATATGTGCCATCACCTCCCTCCCTCCCTCCCTCCCTCCCTCAAATCCATCTTCCCTTTCTGTTCCTGCATAGAAATAACAGATTAAATCAAATTAACTTTAAATTGTACAGGCGTAAACTATGCCTGTACAATTTCAGGTCCCAGATTACAAAAAAACATGGATTTTGTCTCACACCTCGTGTTTTACAGTATCTAAAAATAAAACATCACAGTTTTAGTGATACCACTAACTTCCTCCACATGACCTCCCTCTCTCCTATCTCCTCTCCCACATCCCCCTCCCCCTTCTTTTCTCTGTAAATGTAATAGGTTCTCAATGTGTGTGAGAACCTACCTATCACTCCCCCACCCTGCGTTGCACCAGTCCAAACCCCCATGCCAAGCCTCATACAGCTGGTCAAACGACGCATGATGGAGTCCTGATCGGAACATGCCCACTCAGCGTCAAAGAAGTTCAGGTTGTAACGAACCAGCTGAGGGAAGTAGGGGTAGATGATAACAGGGAGAGGAGAGAGGAGAAGAGAGAGAGGGAGAGAGAGGGAGAGACAGGAAAAAATCAATACCATAACAGCAATAAATAACACATCAATTTGCTTCGGGTTTTATGTCTTCACTTAATCTCTCTTTAAACAAAACAGTAGTTGTAAACAAAAACGAACTGTAATAGCTAAAACCCCATTAGCTTATAGCCTTTTATCAAATCCTACTATTTCTATTCCAGTGTTGTGTTTGTGTGTGGTGGCTGTAGGCCTGTAACTCCAGGCTTTAGATTGGCAATGGTTGATCATTCTCATATATAATAAAACAGGTCTGGCTGGGTGATGTATGGAGTTATACCCTGTCCCATGGAGGAGAGCCAGGAATGGAAATATAATTGATGAACTCCATTACTCTGGCCTGACTCTGTGTGTGTGTGTGTGTGTGTGTGCTTCTGCATGAGTGTGCTTGTGTGTGCACCTGCATGCGCTTGCCTGTGAGTGTGCACGTGCGTGTTTGTGCGCGTGTGTGTGCCCCTGACAGTCCTCCTGGGTAGTCTCAGCTCGTGGTGCTATATATAGCCAGAACCCTGAGCCAGCTAGACAAGGACAGGCTGCTACGGAGTTGACACAGTCTCTTTACCACAGCCCAGTCACTTAAAATGATGGTTCTCCCAAAGTTAGTCAAACATTTCCATACCTCAAAAGTGATCGGAGTGCATTTTAAATGCTGTGTGAGGGCATACTTTCAGTGTCTGTGTGTGTGTGTGTGTCTACGAGCATGTGTTACCTTGCAGGTCCAGAGACACCACACCCGTGCCGTTTTCCATCCCGTCGATGACCTCACACTTATATCTCCCATAATCCTCCAGTGTGAGCTCTGTGATGACCAGCGACGCATCGGTAGGAGCCGAGTCCTGTAAGTAGATGCGTCCATGGAAATGTCCGTAACTCCGCTTGTGGAAACCCATGGCAACAAACACATCCCCCTAGAACAAGATGAAGAATAATTTGTAATTGATGTCATCAGTTGGCACCAATGGATACTTCCTGGTCTCTTTTATGACAGACTATCCCCCATATTGCAATACTTTTGAACAGACCTGTAGAGTATCTGACTCTGACCAAAATTCTTGCATTATATGGATGGAAAAGGAGGTTTGATTCAAGTTTTACCCTGGTCTATTTTATGACATAGGTTATTGTAGAAACACACCTCTTTGAGGTATTCTGAGGTCAGCTTAGTCCATTTTATCCTCAGTTTGAGGTTGGTGGGCAGTGACACGTCTCTGTGGTCTGACCAATCTGATTCCAGCTTCAAGATTGCTTCGATCACGTGGACTGGGATATGTTCCGGATAGCCTCAGACAACAACATTGATGTTTACGCTGGTTCGGTGAGCGAGTTAATTAGCAAGTGTATAGGTGATTTTGTAATCACGGTGACAATTAAAACCCTCCCCAACCAGAAACTGGATTGATGGCAGCATTTGTGCAAAACTGAAAGCACGAACCACTGCTTTTAATCATGGCAAGGTGACCGGAAACATGGCAGAATACAAGCAGTGTAGCTATTCCTTCCGCAAGGCAATCAAACAAGCTAAGCATCAGTATAGAGACAAAGTAGAGTCGCAATTCAACGGATTACAAAAAGGAAACCAGCCCCGTCGAGGACACCGATGTCTTGCTCCCAGACAAACTAAACAACTTCTTTGCTCGCTTTGAGGACAATACAGTGCCACTGATATGGCCCACTACCAAAACATGCGGGCTCTCCTTCACCGCAGCCAACGTGAGAAAAAACATTTAAACTTGTTAACCCTCGCAAGGCTGCAGGCCCAGACGGCATCCCCAGCCGCGCCCTCAGAGCATGCGCAGACCAGCTGGCTGGTGTGTTTATGGACATATTCAATCAATCCCTATCCCAGTCTGTTGTTCCCATATGCTTCAAGTGGGCCACCATTGTTCCTGTTCCCAAGAAATCTAAGGTAACTGAGCTAAACGCACCATAGCACTCACTTCCGTTATCATGAAGTGCTTTGAGAGACTAGTCAAGGATCATATCACCTCCACCCTACCTGACACCCTAGACCCACTCCAATTTGCTTACAGCCCCAATAGGTCCACAGACAACGCAATCACAATCACACTGCACACTGCCCTAACCCATCTGGACAAGAGGAATACCTATGTAAGAATGCTGTTCATCAATTACAGCTCAGCATTTAACACCGTAGTACTCTCCAAACTCGTCATTAAGCTGGAGGCCCTGGGTCTCCACCCCGCCCTGTGCAACTGGGTCCTGGACTTTCTGACGGGCCGCTCCCAGGAGGTGAGGGTAGGAAACAACATCTCCACTCTGCTGATCCTCAACACTGGGGCCCCACAAGGGTGCGTTCTCAGCCCCCTCCTGTACTCCCTGTTCACCCATGACTGCGTGGCCATGCACACCTCCAACTCAATCATCAAGTTTGTAGACAACACAACAGTAATGGGCTTGATTACCAAGAATGACGAGACAGCCTACAGTGAGGAGGTGAGGGCACTCGGAGTGTGGTGTCAGGAAAATAACCTCTCACTCAATGTCAGCAAATCAAAAGAGATGATTGTGGACTTCAGGAAGGCTACTTTACTACTACTATTCAGGACTTTCAGCCTCAGGAGGCTGGAAAAAAGTGACTTGTCACTGAAAATCCTCACTAACTCTTATAGGAGCAAAATTGAGAGTATCCCTGTCGGACTGTATAATCGCCTGGTACGGCAACGGCACCACCCACAACCGCAAGACTCTCCAGAGGATGGTGCCGTCTGCACAACGCATCACCGGGGACAAACTACCTGCTCTCCAGGACACCTGCAACACCCGATGTCACAGGAAGGCCAAAAAGATCATCAAGGACAATAACCACCCGAGCCACTGCCTGTTCATCCCGCTTCCATCCAGAAGGCGAGGTCAGTACAGGTGCATCAAAGCTGGGGCCGAGAGATTGATAAACAGATTATATCGTAAGGCTATCAGATTGTTAAACAGCCACCACTAGCACTGAGAGGCGGCTGCCTACCTACAGACTTGATATCATTGGCTAATTTAAGAAATGGAACACTAGTCACTTTAATAATGCCACTTTAAGAATGTTTACATATCTCGCATTACTCATGTCATATGTATATAATGTATACTGTATCCTTCACTATCTATTCTTTACTCTCTAATACATCTTAGCCGCTCTGTCACTGCTCATCCACACATTTTATACATATATATTCTCATCCCATTCTTTTACTAGACTGTGTGTATTAGGTTTTGTTGTGGAATTTGTTAGATATTACCTGTTAGATACTGCTGCACTGTCAGATCTAGAAGCATAAGCATTTCGCTACACTCGCTATAACATCTGCTAACCATGTGTATGCGACCAATACAATTTGATTTGATTTGACAGACATGAGGAATATAAATGAGGTCATTGAGATACAGTGCCTTGCGAAAGTATTCGGCCCCCTTGAACTTTGCGACCTTTTGCCACATTTCAGGCTTCAAACATAAAGATATAAAACTGTATTTTTTTGTGAAGAATCAACAACAAGTGGGACACAATCATGAAGTGGAACGACATTTATTGGATATTTCAAACTTTTTTAACAAATCAAAAACTGAAAAATTGGGCGTGCAAAATTATTCAGCCCCCTTAAGTTAATACTTTGTAGCGCCACCTTTTGCTGCGATTACAGCTGTAAGTCGCTTGGGGTATGTCTCTATCAGTTTTGCACATCGAGAGACTGACATTTTTTCCCATTCCTCCTTGCAAAACAGCTCGAGCTCAGTGAGGTTGGATGGAGAGCATTTGTGAACAGCAGTTTTCAGTTCTTTCCACAGATTCTCGATTGGATTCAGGTCTGGACTTTGACTTGGCCATTCTAACACCTGGATATGTTTATTTTTGAACCATTCCATTGTAGATGTTGCTTTATGTTTTGGATCATTGTCTTGTTGGAAGACAAATCTCCGTCCCAGTCTCAGGTCTTTTGCAGACTCCATCAGGTTTTCTTCCAGAATGGTCCTGTATTTGGCTCCATCCATCTTCCCATCAATTTTAACCATCTTCCCTGTCCCTGCTGAAGAAAAGCAGGCCCAAACCATGATGCTGCCACCACCATGTTTGACAGTGGGGATGGTGTGTTCAGCTGTGTTGCTTTTACGCCAAACATAACGTTTTGCATTGTTGCCAAAAAGTTGAATTTTGGTTTCATCTGACCAGAGCACCTTCTTCCACATGTTTGGTGTGTCTCCCAGGTGGCTTGTGGCAAACTTTAAACAACACTTTTTATGGATATCTTTAAGAAATGGCTTTCTTCTTGCCACTCTTCCATAAAGGCCAGATTTGTGCAATATACAAAGATTGTTGTCCTATGGACAGAGTCTCCCACCTCAGCTGTAGATCTCTGCAGTTCATCCAGAGTGATCATGGGCCTCTTGGCTGCATCTCTGATCAGTCTTCTCCTTGTATGAGCTGAAAGTTTAGAGGGACGGCCAGGTCTTGGTAGATTTGCAGTGGTCTGATACTCCTTCCATTTCAATATTATCGCTTGCACAGTGCTCCTTGGGATGTTTAAAGCTTGGGAAATATTTTTGTATCCAAATCCGGCTTTAAACTTCTTCACAACAGTATCTCGGACCTGCCTGGTGTGTTCCTTGTTCTTCATGATGCTCTCTGCGCTTTTAACGGACCTCTGAGACTATCACAGTGCAGGTGCATTTATACGGAGACTTGATTACACACAGGTGGATTGTATTTATCATCATTAGTCATTTAGGTCAACATTGGATCATTCAGAGATCCTCACTGAACTTCTGGAGAGAGTTTGCTGCACTGAAAGTAAAGGGGCTGAATAATTTTGCACGCCCAATTTTTCAGTTTTTGATTTGTTAAAAAAGTTTGAAATATCCAATAATTGTTGTTCCACTTCATGATTGTGTCCCACTTGTTGTTGATTCTTCACAAAAAAATACAGTTTTATATCTTTATGTTTGAAGCCTGAAATGTGGCAAAGGTCGCAAAGTTCAAGGGGGCCGAATACTTTCGCAAGGCACTGTAACATAATAAAAATAGCATTAAAAAAACACAATAAGATCCAAATATTGATTACACAATGATTGAAGACACAGTATGCATCCCAAATTAGTCCATGGCCCAGATGGCCAAATTTCACAAATTGTTCCACTTTGGCATGGCAAAGTCTAATGACAATTGTCATTAAGGTCCATGTCTGTGGGTTATGTTTTGGTATGATAACCACTCATAGGAGGTAGCTAAATGTGGATCACTGGCATTGGTTAATTGGACCAACAGGATTGAGGATTTGCAATGTAATTTTGTATTATCAGGGAACAATCTTTGCAAAATAAGGCAATTGATGTTATTAACTTGAGGTATGAAATAACGTACAAAATAATTGGAATGTTAACGACATCTCCATGGGTCCACCTTGGGGGGTTAAGGGTCATACCTGTATGCATTTTGTGGTATATTGATGAGACAGAATGAGCAGTATT
Source organism: Oncorhynchus mykiss (assembly GCF_013265735.2). Classification (NCBI taxonomy): domain Eukaryota; kingdom Metazoa; phylum Chordata; class Actinopteri; order Salmoniformes; family Salmonidae; genus Oncorhynchus; species Oncorhynchus mykiss. The sequence goes on along the minus strand of NC_048569.1, from coordinate 21,689,923 downwards.
GGAATGTGCTTTATTATCACATCGTACCATAGAGGATAACTACACCAAACCTCCCACAGAACAAGGAGACCCATTGGAAAAGTTTCATAAAGTCATCATAGATTTAATGTAAAATCAATCACAACAGCCTATTTTCAAATTGGTGCCATTCATTTCAATGTGGAGGAACTGAATAGATTTTCAGGGCATAAATTAATAAATAGTTGGTGTAATAAGACTGAAATGGACTGAAAATGTGTTAGTGTGAGGAAAGTGCTAAAAGATGTCCCAGTATATGTATTTAGTAAAATATTACCAGAGCCTCTGCTAAATTACTAAAATGTAAATGTAATAATGGTAGAAATATGACAAAACGCCAAAAATAAGGTCTGAAGTTAAGACGGGCTTATAACATGACCTAGCTAGAACAGGGAGCTGGATGGATGAAGTGGCGCCCCCTGCTGGCCCACATTGGGCACTCTGCCCTCTTCTTCTTGGGTCAGGGAGCTGGCTGGATGAAGTGGCTACAGTGGGGATCGGAGCCCCTGTCCAGGGGTCGGCTCCGGCTCCCTGGGGGAATTTAACAGAACCACAGGCAGGGGCCGGGACCTCTCTCCGGTGGTCGGACACCCCTCCCTGGGTTTGTCCATCCCTCTCTGGCCGTCTCCCCCCTTTCTTCCTGGTGAAAAGAGCAGGGTGGATGTAGTGACGCCGCCTAGGGGGTCGAGGGTAGGTTGTTGGCAGTGTTCGGCCCCCCTCTCCCTGGTTAGGCCCCATCCCTCTCTGGCCCTCTGTAGGGAGCAACAGTGGCTTGCAAAAGTATTCACCCCCCTTGGCATTTTTCCTATTTTGTTGCCTTACAACCTGGAATTAAAATAGATTTTTTGGGGGGTTGTATCATTTTATTTACACAACATGCCTACCACTTTGAAGATGCAAAATATTTTTTCTTGTGAAACAAACAAGAAACTAGACAAAAAAAATGCATAACAATTCACCCCCCCCAAAGTCAATACTTTGTAGACCCACCTTTTGCAGCAATTACAGCTGCAAGTATCTTGGGGTATGTTTCCATAAGCTTGGGACATCTAGCCAATGGGATTTTTTGCCCATTCTTCAAAGCAAAACTGCTCCAGCTCGTTCAAGTTAGATGGGTTCAGCTGGTGTACAGAAATATTTAGGTCATAGTACAGCTTCTCAATTGGATTGAGGTCTGGGGTTTGACTAGGCCATTCCAAGACATTTAAATGTTTCCCCTTAAACCATTTGAGTGTTGCTTTAGCAAAATGCTTAGGATCATTGTCCTGCTGGAAGGTGAACCTCTGTCCCAGTCTCAAATCTCTGGAAGACTGAAACAGGTTTCCCTCAAGAATTTCCCTGCATTTAGCGCCATCCATCGTTCCTTAAATTCTGACCAGTTTCCCAGTCCCTGCCAATGAAAAACATCCCCGCAGAATGATGCTGCCACCACCATGCTTCACTGTGGGGATGGTGTTCTCGGGGTGATGTGAGGTGTTGGGTTTCTGCCAGACATAGCGTTTTCCTTGATGACCAAAAAGCTACATTTTAGTCTCATCTGACCAGAGTACCTTCTTCCATATGTTTGGGGAATCTCCCACATGACTTTTGGCGAACACCAAACGTGTTTGCTTATTTTTTTCTTTAAGCAATGGCTTTTTTCTGGCTATTTTTCCGTAAAGCCCAGCTCTGTGGAGTGTACGGCTTAAAGTGGTCCTATGGCCAGATACTCCAATCTCCACTGTGGAGCTTTGCAGCTCCTTCAGGGTTATCTTTGGTCTCTTTGCTGCCTCTCTGATTAATGCCCTCCTTGCCTGGTCCGTGTGTTACGGTCGGTGGCCCTCTCTTGGCAGGTTTGTTGTGGTGCCAATTTTTTCAATTTTTTTAATAATGGATTTAATAGTGCTCCGTTGGATGTTCATAGTTTTGGATATTTTTTTATAACTCAAACCTGATCTGTGCTTCTCCACAACTTCTGTGACTTCTGAAGGTGATTGGTTGCACCAGATCATTTTTAGGCGCTTCATAGCAAAGGGGGTGAATACATATGCCCGCACCACTTTTCCGTTTTAAAATTATTTATTTTTTAAACAAGTTTTTTTTTTCATTTCACTTCACCAAATATGTTTTTTACACCAAAACTATTTTGTGTATGTCCATGACATGAAATCCAAATAAAAATACATTTAAATTACATGTTGTAACACAACAAAATAGGGAAAACACCAAGGGGGATGAATACTTTTGCAAGGCACTGTAGGGGCGCCCTCTGGTGTCCCTGAGTGGAGGTGGGCGCCCCTCTCCAGGGGTCGGGCCCCCCTCCCTGGGTCAGCCTCTCTGGCTCCTCCCGCCATATCCCTGGGGAAGGGAGCTGGCTGTCCCCAGGGGTAAGCCCACCCAGTCTCTGGAACAAGAGTCTCTGAGTCAGAGCATTTTATTATTATTTATTTTTGTACATTTATTTAACTAGGCAATGACAGCCTAGGAACAGTGACCTTATTTTCAATGACAGCCTAGGAACAGTGGGTTAACTGCCTTGCTCAGAGGCAGAACATATTTTTACATTGTCAGCTCGGGGACTTGATCTTGCAACCTTTCGGTTACTAGTCCAACGCTCTACCCACTAGGCTACATTAACATTCCCTGTAAATGCACACTGGACAGGTGTAAACGAGTGTTAAAATGGCCTGTAATCACCTGTAAATGCACACTGAACAGGTGTAACAGGGGGAATATACACAGCTGTGACTATAACCGAAGATAATTCTCTTGGGAAGAAATATGGTCGGCATTTGGTTGTGAGGTATTCTAGGTCGGGTGAACAAAAGGACTTGAGTTCCTTTATGTTATCACAATCACACCATGTGTAGTTAATCATGAAACATACACCCCCACCCTTCTTCTTCCCGGCTATATGTAATAACACACAAAGTATGATCAGCACTCATACTCTTGAGATGCTTTGTGGATACGGCCCAGGTACATCAGATGCGGTCTGAATGTGGTGCTGTGGAGTTTGTGAGATGCTGGAGGAACAGAAACAGGAGTCATGGGAGTCAAACAAACCACACAGAGGCTGGTTTAAAAGTAAAGAGCCTGTATATTGTTCTGCAAAATACAAATACCTTTTAATTTCATTGCCTGTGCGGGAAAATACATGTTTATTTACGTTAGCTCCCTTCCTTCCGGTAAGAAACATTGTCTTCAAGTGGCGACAAAGGCCTGCTTCTGCTGCCTGGAGCCTTGTAGCGTCCAAACATTCACCTCAGAAAGACGTCCTGGTGTCTGACCCCTAATCTCTGAGTGCACTACCCACTGTCATGTGGTTAGTAGTGTTATAAAGTTCACATAAAGAACACAATTCAACATGGCACCCACATAAATAAATCATCCAGGGACCTTCACTCAGATACCATATTACATTATTGAGACGAAAAGTCTTTATTCTGTTGATAAAACTGATACAAAACATGATATGATTGAAGTGGATATTGCATGGAGCAGACCTATATTGATGTAATCAAATTATACAACATTCTCAGAATCCCATTCAAACTATGATAATGGGTGTAGTAAATCTGAGGTACAGGTAAATTGCAGATTTTTACATTACAGACAATTTTGATGATGAAGAAAAATAAAATAGAATGAAAACAATACTGTAGCTCTGATGAGCTAGGTGAGTAGGATAGCCTCAGGCTGTTGGTTAGTCTATAACCTATTGTGGGGCTCTGCCCTCTTGTAGTCTACTGATATCATCAATCACTATTGTATTGTATTGCAACCTGGCAACATAGAACAAAATTGACTTTCAAAGTCAGAAGTTGTGCTTCTAGGTGGGTTTCCTACGTCTTCTCAGTAATAATATCTGACATCATATAAAACTGTTTGTCGGGAGGAGAGGCAGCCGTCCACCTTCTGCTCTGTCTATACACGCTGACTCTACAGTCTTAAATCTCCCAGACCCAGATTAGGCCTATTCCTGAACTAACACACACTTCCAATGGAGATTCTACATTGAGAATGCTTTTTAATCAAGGAGTGACTTCATGTGGGTTTTGAAGCAACCCTTCCTAAAGAATGTGCTATTAGGCTAACATCAGTGGCAGGTTGAGAAGCTTTAACTAAAAATTTTCCTAAACGTTTGAGATCGATAGAAAATATGTGCACCTGCACATATCTACATAATAACCCACAATATTAAGACAAAAACAAGGTTTTATCTATATTTTAACAATGTTCACATTATTTTAAGTACATTTTCAAGAACTATAGCCATCCTCAATTTCACAGACGTGGGTTAAATATTGGGTTAATTATTTGATAGAACTAGGTAGACATATACACTACCGGTCCAAAGCTTTGGAACACCTACTCATTCAAGGGTTTTTCTTTATTTGCACTATTTTCTACATTGTAGAATAATAGTGAAGACGTCAAAACTATGAAATAGCATATATGGAATCATGTAGTAACTAAAAAAGTGCAAAACAAATTAAAATATATTTTAGATTTTATATTCTTCAAAGTAGCCACCCTTTGCCTTGATGACAGCTTTTCACACGCTTGGCATTCTCTCAACCAGTTTCACCTGGAATGCTTTTCCAACAGTCTTGAAGGAGTTCCCACATATGCTGATCATTTGTTACCTGCTTTTCCTTCACTCTGAGGTCCGACTCATCCCAAACCATCTCAATTTGGTTGAGGTTAAGGGATTGTGGAGGTCAGGTCATCTAATGCAGCACTCCATCACTCTCCTTCTTGGTCAAAAAGCCCTTACACAGCCTGGAGGTGTGTTTTGGGTCATTGTCCTGTTGAAAAACAAATAATAGTCCCACTAAGCAAATCAGATGGGATGGCGTATCGCTGCAGAATGCTGTGGTAGCCATGCTGGTTAAGTGTGCCTTGAATTCCAAATAAATCACAGACAGTGTCACCAGCAAAGCACCCCCACACCATAACACCTCCTCCATGCTGGTGGGAAATACTCATGCGGAGATCGTCTGTTCACCCACACTGCATCTCACAAAGACATGGCGGTTGGAACCAAACATCTTCAATTTGAACTCCAGACCAAAGGACAAATTTCCACCGGTCTAATGTCCGTTGCTTGTATTTCTTGGCCCAAGCAAGTCTCTTCTTATTTTTGGTGTCCTTTAGTAGCGTTTTCTTTGCAGTAATTTGACCATGAAGGTCTGATTCACACAGTCTCCTCTGAACAGTTGGTGTTGAGATGTGTCTGTTACTTGATCTCTGTGAAGCATTTATATGGGCTGCAGAGTCTGGTAACTCTAATGAACTTGTCCTCTGCAGCAAAGGTAACTCTGGGTCTTCCTTTCCTGTGGCGGTCCTTATGAGAGTCAGTTTCATCATAGCGCTGGATGGTTTTTGCGACTGTACTTGAAGAAACTTTCAAAGTTATTGAAATGTTCCTTATTGACTGACCTTCATGTCTTAAAGTAATGATGGACTGTCATTTCTCTTTGCTTATTTGAGCTGTTCTTGCCATAATATGGACTTGGTTGTTGACCTAATAGGGCTATCTTCTGTATACCACCCCTACCTTGTCAAAACACAACTGATTGGCTCAAACACATTAAGAAGGAAATTCCACAAATTAACTTTTACCAAGGCACATCTGTTAACTGAAATGCATTCCAGGTGACTACCTCATAAAGCTGGTTGAGAGGGTGGCTATTTGAAGAATCTCAAATATAAAATCGATTTTGATTTGTTTAACACTTTTTTGGTTACTACATGATTCCATGTGTTATTTCATACTGTTGATTTTCTAAATATTTTCAGAATACTATAAAGAGAAACCACTTGTTTGTGCAGCAAAGATTTGACTTCCCATTTTATAATAATATGGCTTTGGGAGTTCTGTTTTAACTCACACCACCTCCTCCCTGTGGCTTTGTCTATCTGGCTGGTAAAACAGTCTCTCTTTCTCTCCATCTGAATGAGTAGCACTGTAGTGTATATGACTCAGATAGTATTTGTTAGCATATGGCTCTTAAAAAGTATTCTGAGTTGAACTACAATTCCTAGGCGCCTTCATTTCAAGTGAGACATTGTAGTTGTCCAGGGTTCCAGCTGTATAATTAGAATATTAGAATGACTTCTTGATCGATCAATCACTATTATTCTATAGTTCCAGCTTTGTGCAACCTGTTGCATAATGGCTTTCACCCTCTCCTTCTTCCCTCTCCCCCTATCGTTGTCCTTTTTCTGTCTCCTTCTATCGTTCTCTTCCTTTCTCCATCAGTCTTTCCCTCCCTTCTCTGTCTATCTCTCGATCCCTTTCATTTTCTCTCTCTGTCTGCCAAATCCTCCCTTGTTCTTCATTTATATATACACATAAATATGTTGAACCGGCAACATGAATGGGTTGTAGTGAACACTCACTCTGTCTGCTAGTCAGCCAGCTGCAGATTGGGACATCAGAGCCTAGGTAGCGAGTGAGCACGCACGCACACGCGCGCACACACGCACACGCGCGCACGCACACACACACACACACACACACACACACAAACACACACACACACACACACACACACACACACACACACACACACACACACACACACACACACACACACACACACACACACACACACACACACACACCCTGATGTGTCCACTCACAGTGCCTGTCCTTGTGTCTCCTAGTATATTAGTGACTCACCAGTATCTTATCCATACAGAGTGCCAGACTTCTTCAACCTGTGTTAGTTAGTTTACATATAGTGTACATATTAATTTACTGATTCCCTCTCTCTCCCACAAATACACAACACAGGCAACAGACCTCCCACACTGACTCCTCCACACCATATCCACCCTCACTCCTGTATAATATCACTGGTTGTCTCAAATCACTCCCTATTTCCCCATAGTTAGTGCACTACGTGGGCAATAGGGTTCCATTTCAGACCCAGTCTGTCACTGTTATATTCCCTCCACACTCCTGTATATAATGTCCCTGTTATAGTGGAACACTCTCACTCTGCACAAGAAGAATATAGGGCAAATCTGAAATCGCACCCTATTCCCTATAAAGTGCACTACTTTTGGCAAGAGCACTATGTAGGGAAAAGGGTGCCATTTTGGACACAAGCTTAATAATAGTCATAATAACACTAAACGTAACTCTACACAAGCCCCTCCCCCTCTGTGAATAAGAGGCATGCCTTATCATGTAGCCCAGCATTTTGATAGGCGCATTCGTTTGAGGGACGGGCTGTGGCGCTCCTGATTGGACATCGGGTGTAGCAGGAAGTTGTCATTTCCGCGGTGATCCTCGCGATCACTGCCATCGTATGAGCTGCCACAGCTGGATAGGCTGTCGCCAGGAGACAGCCCTGCCTCCGCCGGGCCCTGATTTGTTGGGTAGCCATGGGACACACCCCCCATCCCTCCGTTGACAAATCCGATGCCTCGATCTCTGGGCGGGGAGGTGGGCTCTGACTTGATGTAGAGGTTCTGATGGACATTCTGGAGGTTAAGGTTGGAGTTCTGACAAATGTTTCTGACAGAGGAGAGGAGAGATAGTGATTACAAAAGAGGAGAAGGAAACAGACAGACAGACAGACACGCACACACACACACACACACACACAATTACCCCATGTGTCCCAGTGCTGAGTGCTGTATATTCTGTAGCGGTTGTTGCTGCCAGCCTGTTACTGATCCCAGGTGGAGAGATCCTGATCTGTTACCAAACCCTGACAGGTCACCCAGAGAGTACTCTACAGAGGAAGGAATAGAGAGGGGGGAGACAACAAAAGTTACACATCTTGGGCAAATCTGAAATGAATTCTTCCTATTCGCTATAAGAGTGTTACTTTTGGTCAGAGATGGAGCTGAGGTCACTGTCCAGAAGAGATTAGATTAGATTAGTTTATTAGTCACATGCAAAGGGTTGCAGAGGTAATTGCAGGGTACAGTGAAACTCTAATGTCCCTGAGGGAATGTCCATAGGAGGAGCAGCAAGGGAGGAAGTGAGAAGTGAATGAAACAATAATACAAATAATAACACATATTTACAGAAGACGGAGTGGTAGAAGACGGAGTGGTAGAAGACGGAGTGGTAGAAGACGGAGTCGTAGAAGACGGAGTGGTAGAAGACGGAGTGGTAGAAGACGGAGTGGTAGAAGACGGAGTCGTAGAAGACGGAGTGGTAGAAGACGGAGTGGTAGAAGACGGAGTCGTAGAAGACGGAGTGGTAGAAGACGGAGTGGTAGAAGACGGAGTGGTAGAAGACGGAGTGGTAGAAGACGGAGAGGTAGAAGACGGAGAGGTAGAAGACGGAGAGGTAGAAGACGGAGAGGTAGAAGACGGAGAGGTAGAAGACGGAGTGGTAGAAGACGGAGTGGTAGAAGACGGAGAGGTAGAAGACGGAGTGGTAGAAGACGGAGTGGTAGAAGACGGAGTCGTAGAAGACGGAGTGGTAGAAGACGGAATGCCTACCTGTGTCATATGAGGTGGAGAGGGCAGAGGGGTACCCTACCATACCCTGCCCAGGCAGAGTAGGTGTTGCTATGGAGACCGCGGGGGTAGCCAATGTCTGGGCAGACTGGGAGTGGTTTATTCTCTGGTTCTGAAACAACAAAATAATAAACTAACATTAGTACACTTGTGGCTAGAAGGATTTGGGTCTATGGTCATTCTAGACATAAACAGATATTCAGCATAGCAACTCCACGTTGTCCATCTGTGTGATGTCACACTACTTACCAGCATCATGTCAAAATCCTCACACTGGCAGCATGAAAAACAATACAACTCATATTAGAGTACGGAGGGGGTTGGAGTCAGAGGAACTGTGTAGGAGTCAGAGGAACTGTGTAGGAGTCAGAGGAACTGTGTAGGAGTCAGAGGAACTGTGTAGGAGTCAGAGGAACTGTGTAGGAGTCAGAGGGACTGTGTAGGAGTCAGAGGAACTGTGTAGGAGTCAGAGGAACTGTGTAGGAGTCAGAGGAACTGTGTAGGAGTCAGAGGGACTGTGTAAGAGTCAGGAAGGTTCTAACTGTCTCAGGGGAGATGGAGAAAGAGGAGCTAGACAGAGATGGGGGGAGGAGCTAGACAGATGGAGGGAGGAGATAGACAGAGATGGAGAAAGAGGAGATAGACAGAGATGGAGGGAGGAGATAGACAGAAATTGAGGGAGGAGATCACTCACGATGGAGGGCATGTTGTTCTTGTTGCCAGGGGGTAGCAGCGTGCGGAGGTCCGGCTTGCGGTTGCCAATCAGGGTCATGGAGTTCATCGGGGGCGAAGTCTTGGCCTGAATCATCGGGGGTGAAGTGTTGGCCATGCCTCCTGGAGATAACAGCCCCGGTGAGGTACGGTGGTTACCATAGTTACCACTACCTAGGAGACGGATAGACAGGAGAATACTGGATGTTTTTCTTGTTTAACCTGGGAGGACAAATTGAAACTCTAATCATAATAGGCCTAATATAATATACAGTACCAGTCAAAAGTTTTAGAACACCTACTCATTCAAGGGTTTTTCTTTATTTTTACTATTTTCTACATTCTAGAATAATAGTGAAGACATCACAACTATGAAATAACACATATGGAATCATGTAGTAACCAAATCAAAATATATTTTATATTTGAGATTCTTTAAAGTAGCCACCCTTTGCCATATGTGTTATTTCATAGTTTTGATGTCTTCACTATTATTCTAGAATGTAGAAAATAGTAAAAATAAAGAAAAACCCTTGAATGAGTAGGTGTTCTAAAACGTTTGACTGGTACTGTACATTACCAATGCATCAGACATTAGAAAAGACAGCATATAAAGTAAATAGCATAGTTAACTCACCAGCGTTGGAGACGGTGTTAGACAGCTCTGAACCCATCATCCCTCCTGAGTTTCCAGCACTGGGGGGTTGGTGTGTGTGTTGGGGTCCAGGCGACATGCTGTTCCTCTGCAGGCCAGAGTGTGTTTGGCAAAGAGGCAGAAGACTGTGGTTATACAAGGATCCCCCCACCCCGGGGTGAGAATATAGTAGTCCACTGTTGTTTTGGCCCTGGATGGAGCCAGCCATGTCGTAGTTAGGCGGGGGGAGAGCCTGCTGGACAGAGACAGACACCAGGGTTAGCAAGGCAAATGGAGTAGTGGAACAGGCATGAGTGGATACACACACAGGTCCAGTTGTACTTACACAGAGTCTCTGTCTGCTGATCAGGAGGTCAATGTCTTCATTGATTTTGCGGTATTTGTCCTCTGACTCGGGGCTCTGACCAGCAGAGTCGTCTGCCTCGATGTCGGGACTGTCACAACCATTTAGACCCTTCTTACGCAGAGTCTGAGAGAGACATACCCAGAGAGAGACAGAGAGAGAGCGACAGACACAGAGAGAGAGACAGACACAGAGAGAGAGAGACAGACACAGAGAGAGAGAGAGACAGACACAGAGAGAGAGAGACAGACACACAGAGAGGGAGATAGACACACAGAGAGATAGACAGACACAGAGAGAGAGAGAGACAGACACAGAGAGAGAGAGACAGACACATAGAGAGAGAGACAGACACAGAGAGAGAGAGACAGACACAGAGAGAGAGACAGACACAGAGAGAGAGACAGACACAGAGAGAGAGACAGACAGAGAGAGAGAGAGACAGACACACAGGGAGAGAGACAGACACACAGGGAGAGAGACAGACACACAGGGAGAGAGATAGACAGAGAGAGAGAGACAGACACACAGAGAGAGAGAGACAGACACAGAGAGAGAGAGACAGGCACAGAGAGAGAGACAGACAGAGAGAGAGAGAGAGAGAGAGAGAGAGAGAGAGAGAGAGAGAGAGAGACACACAGAGAGCATAGTCAGTGAATAAAGCACAACAGTTATTCTAAAGGCCTCATGGGCATGGCAGACCACTGAAAAGCTGCAGTCTTCTTTTCAACCACCAAGTGGCGCTATTTAGAGCAGAAAAAACATCCTCAAAAGACCACCTGGCAGATAGATACTCTAATTGAACACCAGTATGAGAGGGGAGAGGGTAGACAAAGTGACAGAGAAAGAATGTATTGTAAATAGAGAGAGAGAGGGTGGTAGACATAGATTTAGAGAGATGAGAGCAGAAAAGAGGGGGGAGTGAAAGAGGGGGTGTAGAATGGAGAGGAGAGTAGGCCTCTAATCACTGCTGATATTGTCCATAGAGCTGTGATGCTTTCCCCAAGTGTGTGTGTGCACGCATCTTCAGACGATGTATATGTAATGTATGCAGTTTGGCTCAACTCTGTCCTGTCTCAGCACTTTACCGCCTATCACTAGACCACTACAGCTCACACACACACACACACACACACACACACACACACACACACACACACACACACACACACACACACAGCTATGCCACTCATCTCAGCCATGCCCACCTGTCACTGGCCGACACAGCGAGGGGGGAGTGGCCGAGCCCAGGTTTAGCAGCCCTGTGTCTGAAGGATGTCCATAGAAGGCAATTTTTTTTTACCTCTCTGGCACCCAGAGCACCCCTAGTTTCCAGTCCTCACCCACCATCCCTCTCACCCCCACTACCCCTTCTCTCTCTCGCCCACTCCCTCCCCTCCACACCTCTATCTCCACCCCACAACCTCCATGTCCATTGCTGACAAAACACATATCAGCAACACAACAACAAAATGACAGTAGACATGAAAGGAAGACCGTGAAGAACTCTTACACTTTATTTCAGAACACATGACTCTCCATACCCTGGTTCTACACAGCTCAACAAAGAGCCCTGGCCTACACAGCCCTAGAGCCCTGGCCTACACAGCTATACACAGAGCCCTGGCCTACACAGCCCTAGAGCCCTGGCCTACACAGCACTACACAGAGCCCTGGCCTACACAGCCCTAGAGCCCTGGCATACACAGCTCTACACAGAGCCCTGGCCTACAGAGCCCTGGCCTACACAGCCCTAAACAGAGCCCTGGTGTACACAGAGCCTTGGTCTACACTGCCCTAAACAGAGCCCTGGCCTACACAGCCCTAGACAGAGCCCTGGCCTACACAGCCCTACACAGAGCCCTGGCCTACACCGCCCTAGAGCCCTGGCCTTCACAGCTCTACACAGAGCCCTGGCCTACACAGTTCTACACAGAGCCCTGGCCTACACAGCCCTAGAGCCCTGGCTCTACACAGATCTACACAGCTCTACACAGAGCCCTGGCCTACACAGCCCTAGAGCCCTGGCCTACACAGCTCTACACGGAGCCCTGGCCTACACAGCCCTAGAGCCCTGGCCTACACAGCTCTACACAGAACCCTGGCCTACACAGCCCTACACGGAGCCCTGGCCGACACAGTCCTAAACAGAGCCCTGGCCTACACAGCTCTTCACATAGCCCTGGCCTACACAGCCCTAAACAGAGCCCTGGCCTACACAGCCCTAAACAGAGCCCTGGCCTACACAGCCCTACACAGAGGTGTGTGTGTTGTGAGAGGTGTGTTGGTGTGTGTGTGTGTGTGTGTGTGTGTGTGTGTGTGTGGTGAGAGGTGAAGACAGCAACTGGTTGAGTGGGCAGCTGACTGAAGGTGCTCAGAGGAGAACACAACTGATAGAAAGAGGGAGAGAGAAAGAGAGAGAAAAGGAAAGAGAAAGGGGAGTGAAGGAGAGAGAGGAGAGGGAAGGAATGAGAAAGAGACAGAAAGAATGAGAGAGAAAGATGGAGAGAAAGAATTAGATAGAGACAAAGGAAGGCACAAAATAAGAGAGGATATGTCACGAGAGAAAGGAAGACAAAATAAGAGAGAAAGCACTGAATCCCCATATCTCCATTCCAAGCCACCCTCAACTGTCTACAATCGCTCTCTCATTTTTCTCTTCTACTCCTTGTTGTTCTTCCTCCCCTATGGGTGGTCTGGTCTCCTAACCACTTCCACATCAATTACAGAGTGTGTATGTGTGGGTTGACTTTACAAGAGCACAGAGTGCGAGGCACCTCTCCATATGCCAAGGAACATGACATGCACCTCTTACATCTCACCTCTCCTGTCCTAACAGGCGTACATTTCGACTACACACGCACACACAGTATGTAGTCATGTGGCGAAAAATAATGAAATCAATTCCAGTGGTGATGCATGGTCATAAACTACATGGACAAAAGTATGTGAACACCCTTTCAAATGAGTGGATTCAGCTATTTCAGCCTCACCTGTTGCTGATAGGTGTATAAAATTGAGCACACAGCCATGCAATCTTCATAGACAAACACTGGCAGTAGGATGGCCCATACTGAGGAACTCAGTGACTTTCAACATGGCACCGTTATAGGATGCCACCTTTCTAACAAGTGAGTTCATCAAATTTCTGCCCTGCTAGAGCTGCCCTGGTCAACTCTAAGGGCTGTTATTGTGAAGTGGAAACAGCTTAGCCACGAAGTGGTAGGCCTCACAAGCTCACAGAACGGTACCACATGCTGAAACACGTAGCGCATAAAATTTGTCTGTCCTTGGTTGCAACACTCACTACCGAGTTCAAAACTGCCTATATAAACAAAGTCATTACAATAACTGTTCGTGGGGAGCTTCATGAAATGAGTTTCCATGGCAGAGCAGCCGCACACAAGCCTAACATCACCATGCGCAATGCCAACGTTGGCTGGAGTGGTGTAAAGCTCGCCGCCATTGGACTCTGGAGCAGTGGAAATGCGTTCTCTGGAGTGATGAATCACGCTTCACAATCTGGCAGGCCGAAGGACAAATCTGTGTTTGGCGGATGCCAGGAAAACACTACCTGCCCCAATGCATAGTGCCAACTGTAAAGGTTGGTGGAAGAGGAATAATGGTCTGGGGCTGTTTTTCATGGTTCGGGCCCCTTAGTTCCAGTGAAGGGAAATCTTAACACTACAGCATACAATGACATTCTAGATGATTCTGTTTGTATTTGTATTTATTAAGGATCTCCATTAGCTCCCGGGGTCCAGCAACATTAAGCCAGGTATATACATTTAAAAATATAACACAACATTACATTTCAAAACCCTTTACCCAATACATTTAGTGTGTTCCCTCAACCCACTACTCCACTATCATGTACTTACAACACAACTGTTCTTCCAACTTTGTGGCAACAGTTTGGGGAAGGCCCTTTCCTGTTTCAGCATGACAATGCCACTATGCACAAAGCGAGGTCCATACAGAAATGGTTTGTCGAGATTGGTGCGAAGTACAGAGAGATCCTTGATGAAAACCTGCTCCAGAGCGCTCAGGACCTCAGACTGGGACAAAGGTCCACCTTCCAACAGGACAACCACCCTATGTACACAGCTAGGACAATGCAGGAGTGGCTTTGGGACAAACCTCTGAATGTCCTTGAGTGGCCCAGCCAGAGCCCGGACATCTCTGGAGACCTGAAAATAGTTGTGCAGCGACGCTCCCCATCCAACAAGATGGAGCTGGAGAGGATCTGAAGAGAAGAATGGGAGAAACTTCCCAAATCCAGGTGTGCCAAGCTTGTAGCGTCATACCCAAGAAGACTTGAGTTTGTAATCGCTGTCAAAGGTGCTTCAAAAAAGTACTAAGTAAAGGGTTTGAATACTTACAGTTGAAGTCGGAAGTTAACATACACTTAGGTTGGCGTCATTAAAACTTGTTTTTTCAACCACTCCACAAATGTCTTGTTAACAAACTATAGTTTTGGCAAGTCGGTTAGGACATCTACTTTGTGCATGACACAAGTCATTTTTCCAACAATTGTTTACAGACAGATTATTTCACTTATAATTCACTGTATCACAATTCCAGTGGGTCAGAAGTTTACATACACTAAGATGACTGCCTTTAAACAGCTTGGAAATTTCATTCCTCATGTCATGTCTTTAGAAGCTTCTGATAGGCTAATTGACATCATTTGAGTCAATTGGAGGTGTACCTGTGGATGTATTTCAAGGCCTACTTTCAAACTCAGTGCCTCTTTGCTTGACATCATGGGAAAATCAAAAGAAATCAGGTCTGGTTCATCCTTGGGAGCAACTTCCAAACACCTGAAGGTACCACGTTCATCTGTACAAACAATAGTACGCAAGTATAAACACCATGGGACCACACAGCCATCATACTGCTCAGGAAGGAGACCGGTTCCGTCTCCTAGAGATGAACGTACTTTGGTGCGAAAAGTGCAACTCAATCGCAAAACAACAGCAAAGGACCTTGTGAAGATGCTGGAGGAAACAGGTACAAAAGTATCTATATCCACAGTAAAACAAGTCCAATATCGACATAACCTGAAAGTCCGCTCAGCAAGGAAGAGGCCACTGCTCCAAAACCGCCATTAAAAAATGCCAGACTACGGTTTGCAACTGCACATGGGGACAAAGATCAGACTTTTTGGAGAAATGTCCTCTGGTCTGATGAAACAAAATAGAACTGTTTGGCCATAATGACCATCGTTATGTTTGGAGGAAAAAGGGGGAGGCTTGCAAGCTGACAAACACCATCCCAACCGTGAAGCACAGGGGTGGCAGCATCATGTTGTGGGGGTGCTTTCCTGCAGGAGGGACTGGTGCACTTCACAAAGTAAATGACATCATGAGGAAGGAAAATTATGTGGATATATTGAAGCAACATCTCAAGACATCAGTCAGGAAGTTAAAGCTTGGTCGCAAATGGGTCTTCCCATTTGACCCCAAGCATACTTCCAAATTTGTGGCAAAATGGCTTAAGGACAACAAAGTCAAGGTATTGGAGTGGCCATCACAAAGCCCTGACATCAATCTTATAGAAAATTGTGGGCAGAACTGAAAAAGCATGTGCGAGCAAGGAGGCCTACAAATCTGACTCAGTTACACCAGCTCTGTCAGGAGGAATGGGCCAAAATTCACCCAACTTATTGTGGGAAGCTTGTGGAAGGCTACCTGAAATGTTTGACCCAAGTTAAACAATTTAAAGGCAATGCTACCAAATACTAATTGTGTGTATGTAAACTTTTGACCCACTGGGAATGTGATGAAAGAAATAAAAGCTGAAATAAATCATTTGCTCTACTATTATCTGACATTTCACATTTTTTAAATAAAGTTGTGATCCTAACTGACCTAAGACAGGAAATGTTTACTTGGAATAAATGCGAGTAATTGTGAAAAACTGAGTTTAAATGTATTTGGCTAAGATATATGTAAATATGTTACATTATTTATATGTTTTTTAATACAAAATATATAAAAACCTGTTTTTGCTTTGTCATTATGGGGTATTGTGTGTTGATTGAGGAGGGAAAAAAACAGTGTAATCCATTTTAGAATAAGGCTGTAACGTAACAAAATGTGGAAAATGTCAAGGGGTCTGAATGCTTTTCGAATGCACTGTACATGCCAATATCTTCGCCACACACCCCTCCCATGTTTCTTGTCTGAACATTTAAAATGATATTCAAGACACGTTATCTTCAGACATATTATAGATGCTTTTCACTGACAGCAACAACTCAATAATCAGCTAGGTCTCTGACCATGCGCGGTGCCCAAATTGCAGGCTTCCCAACTAGGCATATAGGCCTACACGTTTGTGATTTAAAACAAACCACAGCTTTAAAAAAAAGTTAATGATGCTCTGTGGTGAAGTATTTCAAATGATTTGAATTGTTTCTGTATAGACTGGAGTAATTAGGCCTATATAATTTTGGCAAATTTGATTAAATTTACTTTAGGCTGCAGTGACTACTGTTCTGTCATGTCCTATGTTGAGGCAACTCAACACATTAGGAATTGAATGTTATTGTTCGCCTGCAAATACTTCATTACAAAAGTATTTCGCCTCCCAGTCAGTCCACACACACACACACACACACACACACACATAGGCACACACACTCATATGCACATCCCCCAAAGGCTATTCTTAGCAGCAGCCTTCTATTTTTAGCCTGCTGCCGGTTTCCAAACTTTGATCAGGGAGAGATTGGTTCCACAAAGAGAGCTGGAGTTCCACTGGGCCTGTGTGTGTGTTCTAATTGATGAGCCTTACTGAGAGCTTCAGCTGTTTTCAATCTACAACACAGACACACACCACAGAATGGAGTGAAATAGGGTTAGTAAAAGAGGGGTGAGGAATGCAGGAGTTCTTAGTTATAAATAGCCATTATCCTGGGCCTCCTGCACCAAATACAGAACACACACACACCTCATTATGGAAAGAAAACAACCCAGACAAAGGAGTCTCTTCTATTCCATTCCTGTAAAGAAGATAGTTCAACGGTTCACAGGGTTTGACAGCTAGGTCATCTTTGACCATGTTTATCAACACAGAGACAGGGACTGTGTGTGATGCTGAAATATATACAGGTACACATCTGTCGTTCTGCCCCTGAACAAGGCAGTTAACCCACTGTTCCCCGGTAGGCTGTCATTGCCTAGTTAAATAAAGGTTCAAAAAAATAAAAAATAGAGTGAGAGATAGAAAGGCTTGTATGTGAGAGAGGAGAAGGAAATTGACAGAGGAGGAAAAGACCCATCATCATTGATCTGTCTTCCAGAAGACACCTACACACTAGAGGTCAGCAAGGAAAGAGGAGAAGAGAGGACATTTGTTGAGAGGGATTAGGAAGAGCATATTGAGATTATAGTAATGAGTGATAGGATTACAGTAGATTAACATAGATTATATGCTGCTGCTGGCTGACTGACCAAAAAGTGGGACAGGTGGAGAGGGACATCAGCTATCAGGCCAAAACCACCCCCTTATGGACCTCTGACATACAGTATTGACCACCAGACTCATTTTAAATGTGGAATTTTTGAGCTGTGCTTGATTGATTTAGTTTGCCTGGTTTACAATGGAACCAATGAAATATTCCCAATACTGGGCTGCATATCTTACTTTCCCCATTCCCACACAGAAACATCCCCATCAGCCTCTGCACTCTATCAAACGCAGCCTGTTTTCCCACTACTCCCAATGGGAGGCTCATGGCCTGTGTTGGAACACACACCTTTCACTGGAAGACCATAACCACTGTCCTCCATGCCGCTACAGATTCCCGTCAGCGATCCAGAGACTAAATCCAACGCACCTGTCCTTTGAACTCTGATCCCTAACCCCTGACCCCTAACCTCGGTCACATGGACCACGGTTGGAGAGAAACGTTGAGGACGTTGGACATGTGTGTGTGAGGAGACACCAGACTTGTTCTCCTAACACCATTGCATAACTCCAGGCTGGCCTCCCTGATCTCTGAGTCCTTAGCCAAACACACACACACATGTATTACACTAGCTGTCTTACACTAGCTGTTCATTCAACCAACTGAGTGTCTACTGCTTTTTAATCAGATTTCCACCAGTGAAACCATGTTGGTGAACTAGTCTGCAATAGTGTGTTGGACTCACTTCCACGATGTCGGAGTTAGTCCTGCTCTCGTGAGGTTCGTTGTACTCTGTGTATTTGAGCAGGACCTTGTCCATGTCAGTGCTGGCATACTGGAACAATTTATTGGTGCTGTTGAAGATGATGAGGGCGATCTCACAGTCACACAGAACACTCAGCTCATACGCCTTCTTCATCAGGCCAAACTTCCGCTTGGTGAATGTCACCTGGAGAGGGAGAGAGAGAGGGTGAGGGAGAGAGGGAGAGGAAGAGAGAGAGAGGAAAAGAGAGGGAGAGGAGAGAGAGGGGGAGAGAGGTGAGAGAGAGAGAGAGAGAGAGGGTGAGGGAGAGAGGGAGGAAGAGAGAGAGGGGAAAAGAGGGAGAGAGAGAGCGAGAGAGAGCGGAAAAGAGAGGGAGAGAGAGAGAGAGAGCGAGAGGGGGGAAGAGAGAGAGAGAGGGGGAGAGAGAGAGGGTAAGAGAGAGAGAGAGTGAGTGAGAGCGAGAGCGAGAGCGAGAGAGAGAGAGAGAGAGAGAGAGAGAGAGAGAGGGAGAGAGAGAGAAGAGAGAGAGAGAGGGGAAGAGAGAGAGAGAGAGCGAGAGAGAGAGAGAGAGAAGAGAGGGAGAGTTTACAGTGTATACTGTAAGTGAACTGTTGAATGTACGTATGTTGGCCTGCGTGTTGAAAATAGACTATATTGAAAATCCAGTAAGTATGTAAGGTAAGGTATGTATGTATCTATTTATGTAAGGTATGTATGCACATATGTAAGGTAGGTACGTATGTATGTACGGTATGTAAGTACATATGTAAGGTATGTATGTACGTTTGTAAGGTCGGTACGTATGTATGTATGTATATACATATGTAAAGTATGTATGTATGTATGTAAGTGTGTATGGTATGTATGTTTGTATGTATGTGTGTATGTATGTAGGTTAAGTGTGCTCTTGCACTCTGATGTTGCCTTCTAAACCACCCCTGAGGGGAATACTTAAACTGAGAGACAAACAGACAGACTGACAGTCATGTTAACATTTAAATAGAATCTAATTATGGAGGCTGGTGCCCTTGGCCATTACTGCTTAACTTGAGACTGACTGTAAGTCACTATCACATTAGGACACATAGATATGGGCACAGAATCACTGTCTCTATTACAATGTCATAATCAGAACACTGAGGAAGAAATGTGAGACTGGTCACTGTATGGATAACCACCCCCCCCCCCCCCACCCACACACGTGTGCTCGCAAGCAAGGACCCTTAACACACACACACACACACACACAATAAGAGAGAGAGAACAGGGAGGTCATCGCAGCTCTAGGGGTCAGGAAGCACATGTTAGTGCATTTCCTGTCATAACAGGAAGAGGGGAACCACTGCCCCACTACACACACACATACTCCTCAAAATGCCTCTGTCTCTACCTCCTTCCCACCTAGTTGTGTGCAGGTGTGGGAGTGTTGGGGCTTGTATGTGTGTGTGACCATTATTCGGATAAAGCTCAGTGTTCATTTACCTGTCTGTTACGTTCATCCATAATCCGTGCTATCTGGATCTTTTTCCTCCCCATCTTCTCTCCTATCTCAAAAGTCCTGTTCTTCTTCTCTTTCTCTCCTATCCCAAAAGTCCTGTTCTTCTTCTCTTTCTCTCCTATCCCAAAAGTCCTGTTCTTCTTCTCTTTCTCTCCTATCCCAAAAGTCCTGTTCTTCTTCTCTCTCTCTCCTATCCCAAAAGTCCTGTTCTTCTTCTCTATCCCAAAAGTCCTGTTCTTCTTCTCTTTCTCTCCTATCCCAAAAGTCCTGCTCTTCTTCTCTTTCTCTCCTATCCCAAAAGACCTGTTCTTCTTCTCTTTCTCTCCTATCCCAAAAGTCCTGTTCTTCTTCTCTTTCTCTCCTATCCCAAAAGTCCTGTTCTTCTTCTCTCTCTCTCCTATCCCAAAAGTCCTGTTCTTCTTCTCTATCCCAAAAGTCCTGTTCTTCTTCTCTTTATCTCCTATCCCAAAAGTCCTGCTCTTCTTCTCTTTCTCTCCTATCCCAAAAGTCCTGTTCTTCTTCTCTTTCTCTCCTATCCCAAAAGTCCTGTTCTTCTTCTCTTTCTCTCCTATCCCAAAAGTCCTGTTCTTCTTCTCTTTCTCTCCTATCCCCAAAGTCCTGTTCTTCTTCTCTTTCTCTCCTATCCCAAAAGTCCTGTTCTTCTTCTCTTTCTCTCCTATCCCAAAAGTCCTGTTCTTCTTCTCTTTCTCTCCTATCCCAAAAGTCCTGTTCTTCTTCTCTCTCTCCTATCCCAAAAGTCCTGTTCTTCTTCTCTATCCCAAAAGTCCTGTTCTTCTTCTCTTTATCTCCTATCCCAAAAGTCCTGCTCTTCTTCTCTTTCTCTCCTATCCCCAAAGTCCTGTTCTTCTTCTCTTTCTCTCCTATCCCAAAAGTCCTGTTCTTCTTCTCTTTCTCTCCTATCCCAAAAGTCCTGTTCTTCTTCTCTTTCTCTCCTATCCCAAAAGTCCTGTTCTTCTTCTCTTTCTCTCCTATCCCAAAAGTCCTGTTCTTCTTCTCTTTCTCTCCTATTCCAAAAGTCCTGTTATTCTTCTCTTTCTCTCCTATCCCAAAAGTCCTGTTCTTCTTCTCTTTCTCTCCTATCCCAAAAGTCCTGCTCTTCTTCTCTTGTCTTCCAAATCCTCACAGCAGTATTCTCTAGATTCTTCTTCTCTCAATTCCTCTGGCATTCACTCCTTAAAGAGACAGAGAGAGAGAAATAAGTTAAAATGCCATCAAACACACACAGTAGTCCTTGTGGAGCGGTCATAGAGAATGGTTCAACTATGTTTGTGTATAAGTAAATAGCTGATCATTCAACAGGTTGACCTGAGAGAGGAGAATAACTCACTGATTAAGACTTACAGCTCATCTCTACCACACAACTCAGTTCAAAACACCACATCTCACTCATAACCAGAGAGATGGCATTTGCTTCCCACTGAAGAAATGCAACATAGAAAAACATGGCACAAGAAAAAAATGATACGTTCGCATCATGCTACAGAATGTTATGAGAAATTATGTGTTAGTGTTGTTGGCTTGACTATACTGTCTGCTTTATGATGTCCCCAAACCCTGTTTGCATTTTACATCGCATCATATTCTATTAGAATGTTGACATCACATCATATTCTAACAGAATGTTGACCTCACATCATATTCTATTAGAATGTTGACATCACATCATATTCTATTAGAATGTTGACATCACATCATATTCTATTAGAATGTCGACCTCACATCATATTCTATTAGAATGTCGACCTCACATCATATTCTATTAGAATGTCGACCTCACATCATATTCTATTAGAATGTCGACCTCACATCATATTCTATTAGAATGTCGACATCACATCATATTCTATTAGAATGTCGACCTCACATCATATTCTATTAGAATGGTGACCTCACATCATATTCTATTAGAATGTTGATCTCACATCATATTCTATTAGAATGTTGACCTCACATCATATTCTATTAGAATGTCGACCTCACATCATATTCTATTAGAATGTTGACATCACATCATATTCTATTAGAATGTCGATCTCACATCATATTCTATTAGAATGTTGACCTCACATCATATTCTATTAGAATGTTGACATCACATCTTATTCTATTAGAATGTTGACATCATATCATATTCTATTAGAATGTTGACCTCACATCATATTCTATTAGAATGTTGACCTCACATCATATTCTATTAGAATGTTGACATCACATCATATTCTATTAGAATGTCGATCTCACATCATATTCTATTAGAATGTTGACCTCACATCATATTCTATTAGAATGTTGACATCACATCTTATTATATTAGAATGTTGACATCATATCATATTCTATTAGAATGTTGACCTCACATCATATTCTATTAGAATGTTGACATCACATCTTATTCTATTAGAATGTTGACATCATATCATATTCTATTAGAATGTTGACCTCACATCATATTCTATTAGAATGTTGACATCACATCATATTCTATAAGAATGTTGACATCACATCATATTCTATTAGAATGTTGACATCACATCATATTCTATTAGAATGTTGACATCACATCATATTCTATAAGAATGTTGACATCATATTCTATAAGAATGTTGACATCACATCATATTCTATTAGAATGTCGACATGACATCATATTCTATTAGAATGTCGATCTCACATCATATTCTATTAGAATGTTGACCTCACATCATATTCTATTAGAATGTTGACATCATCAAATTCTATGAGAATGTTGACATCACATCATATTCTATTAGAATGTTGACATCACATCATATTCTATAAGAATGTTGACATCATATTCTATAAGAATGTTGACATCACATCATATTATATTAGAATGTCGACATGACATCATATTCTATTAGAATGTTGACATCACATCATATTCTATGAGAATGTTGTCATCACATCATATTCTATGAGAATGTTGACATCACATCATATTCTATTAGAATGTCGACCTCACATCATATTCTATTAGAATGTCGACCTCACATCATATTCTATTAGAATGTCGACCTCACATCATATTCTATTAGAATGTTGACCTCACATCATATTCTATTAGAATGTTGACCTTACATCATATTCTATTAGAATGTCGACCTCACATCATATTCTATTAGAATGTCTACCTCACATCATATTCTATTAGAATGTCGACCTCACATCATATTCTATTAGAATGTCGACCTCACATCATATTCTATTAGAATGTCGACCTCACATCAAGTTCTATAAGAATGTTGACCTCGCATCATATTCTATTAGAATGTTGACATCACATCATATTCTATTAGAATGTTGACATCACATCATATTCTATTAGAATGTTGACATCACATCATATTCTATTAGAATGTTAACATCACATCATATTCTATTAGAATGTTAACATCACATCATATTCTATTAGAATGTTGACATCACATCATATTCTATTAGAATGTTGACCTCACATCATATTCTATTAGAATGTTGACATTTACATAATTTCTTGATCCAAAACACATCCAGCACAGTACAAGTCCAGGTGAGGAGTCCTGTTTGTTGTCACCTGTGCCTTGTGTGACTTGGCACAAAGGATCTGAAGGATTCAGTCCACAGCTTATTGTGTAACACTAAGCCACTGCGGGTTACACACACACCTAATCGAGCACACCTGATTTTTTTTTTACAGGACCAGCAACCCCCAGGACCCCCTCCCCTTATCCATGACCCCTAACCTCTAACCTTATCTCTATCATAACCTATTGACATATACATTATAATAACTATGGGGGGGGGGCGAGTCCAATATCCTCTGAAGGGAGTGAGTGTGCTATATTCTCTCCTCATCCCTCCATCCCTCCGTGTGTTAATCAGGCCTCTCTCATGAGGAAACATAGAGAAGAAATGGAGGGAGATACAGTGTACTTCAAAGGGAAAGTGATAACTCATATGTTAAACTTTTATGTGTACGCGTGTGAGTGTGTGTGTATCCTGAGGTCTCCTGGCCTATAGGCTCTTTAAGATCCTCTTAAGTAGCTAGACACAAGTAGAGCCAACATGGCTTATAGTGTCCGACCTACACACACACACACACACACAAACACACACACACACACACACAGTTACCAGTACAGTCAGAGGCAGAAGCATGGCTGAAGGAATGTGAGGAGAAGGGGGGGGGGGGGGGGGGGGGGGGGGGGGGGAGAAGAGAGAGAGATAGAGATAGAGGGAGAGAGAGAGAAAAGGAGGAAAGAGAGAGCGAGAGAGAAAAAAAGAAGGAAAGAGAGCGAGAGCGAGAGAGAGAGAGAAAAGAAGGAAAGAGAGAGAGAGAGAGAGAGAGAGAGAGAGAGATCACAGGTTTGTCAATGACATGACAATGAGTAAGGTGTTGGGTTTTAACTTTATCTTCTATAACGGTATTTGAATGTGATACGTTGTGTGTAATGACCATTTGTATAGTTTTCTTCGCTACTTGAGTCATCTTTCTCTGCTCTCTCTCTCCATGCTGCGTTCCACACAGACCTAGCCCTGCCCCCTGACACTCAAGGAACGCATTTGATGTTCCTCAACTACGAGACACTTGTGTTCAGTCTGCATTGTCAATGCAGCATATGCAACAAAGTTGATGACAATGATGCAGTTTTCACTTTGCTTCTTAATATAAATACACTAGCTTGATATAATTACACTAACAGCTAGTTTGTCTTTTCTTAGCAAGTTGGGCCCAAATCTTGTTAGCCGCTAATGCTAATTGCTCATGCTAATTGCTGCTAGCTAGCTAATAAATGTACTGAGTCAGAGCAAATGTAATTAGCTATATATTTGAAGGTATGTTTTTGAATAGCTAAAGCAGAAACAGACTTGTAACCAGGCTGTCATCAAGCATTTCGCTACACTTGCAATAACATCTGCTAGCCATGTGACTAATAAAATTTGATTTGATTACAACATACCATCCCTAACCCCTAACCTCTAACCGCTATCCGGTGATCTGAGAGAATTTGATAGGTAACGACAGCTCCAGCGTTCCACAACGTACCATCCCTGACTAGAGGAGAATAGAGCAGATCTTTACAGACTCCCCAGTAGACTGACCAACAAAGGCACATTTTACACACAGCTCTTCTACACAGTATCTGCCAGCACCAGATATAATCAAGCTAGCTAGGACATAATATCGAATAAAAACAAGCACCAACATGCCAACCAGGATACATTTAAACTTCTGTGCTCTCATTCAGTCATTCAGTCATCCAGACAGGGAGGCTGTTTCAGGAAACACCATATTTCTCTGCTTTGGAGTAAATATAGAACATTCCTTGTCAAGCCAACTCAGCATTCTATCAAACCTGGAAGTTTATATGTGTGTGTTAGTTAGATCTTTTCCCAGCATGTGTGTTCCCTCTAAGAGGACGTAACGTAGAGCCTGTAAACCAAACCAGGATGACAGCAGGTTTCCACCCGACTTCCCCTCGACGTGCACGCACACACACACACACACACACACACACACACACACACACCACACACACTTCCTCCTCTATGAATAGCCTAAATGTAAACCAGCGGTGCTCCAAAAATAAAATAATTAACTTCATACCCCAAACAAAGTGGAGCTGACTGTATTTAGTCCACACTGAGACAGAGACAAACAGACAATAGAAGTACAGAACAGAGATGGACCAATGCCATACAGCACAGTCCTCATTTACCCTAACTAACCCCCTTAACACCCACATTCACAATAATCACAGTACCCCTTCTCTGTCACAAACATAAACACACTATAGCCGTGAAGATGATTCCGAGTCCTCATTTACCCCCATACTATACGTGTGTGTGTGTGTGTGTGTGTGTGTGTGTGTGTATTCTGGGGCAAGAGAAGGACAGACAGAAGGACCAGAGCAGAAACGGACTGGCCGTAGGGAATTTCAGGCAAATGCCAGATGGGCTGGTCCATCTGTATCCCAGTGGGCCGGTGTAAATAATGGGTTTTGTGCAGAATGATCATTATGGCTAATAATGGGGGCCTGAAGTAAAGAAATGGGCTGAGGTATTAGAAATGACTGGGTGGATTTTTGATCCCAGTCTCTCCCTGGACCAAACACAGACAGCCAGACATATAGACATGGAGTCGGCCAGGCTAGACAGAATGTGTAAGTGTGTATTTTTAGGCTGGATGGGGGGGAAAGAGAGAGAAAGAAAGAAAGAGAGAGAGAGAGAGAGAGAGAGAGAGAGAGAGAGAGAGAGAGAGAGAGAGAGAGAGAGAGAGAGAGAGAGAGAGAGAGAGAGAGAGAGAGAGAGAGTGGCAATGCCCTTGTATATCTTGGCAGGACGATCTACATGCCAGTGTCAGAGGGGCAAGGGTAGGGGGGTAGGTGGGTTAGATGGATGGTTACCGGGCAGGGGGCAGATAGAGGATGGGAGGGGTAGTGGGCTGGGGGCGGCGGGGTGGACGTAGCCGAGTCTCAGTGTGGTGGCAGGCTGGCAGTCATTCTCAGCCCCCAGACATAGAGTCTGTGTCAACTTCAACACTGCGCAATGAGCACTGCAAATAAAACATGTCAAAACATCTAGTTGTTCTATCACTTTGTCAGGAAGAGAATAAGAAGTAAAGGACATGACTTGGTGTCCTACAGTCCTACCAAGTTTCTACGTCACCGTTTTCACCCTATTCTCCACTATGGCCACATGATCCACTATAAATACTTCAGACTAGAGGAGACTAGAGTGGGTGGAAGTTTCTAAACAAGACTACTGATTAACACTACTGTAGCTACAGGCAACAAGCAGACAAAGACTCCTCTGTATTAGACTCTATAACTGGAGGGTGGAGGATGCAACACTAAGTAACTAGATTGTTTTACGGCAGTGGCAGATGACATTGCACTCACTAGAACACAAGCGTTGGGGCAAAATCCAGGCATGTCAGAGACTGTCTTATGAGACAGGGGGTTCAGAGTTAAAGTGGCAATCAGCAGTAGAAACAATAACAAAGCAGACTGGAGTAAAAACAGCTTATATTTTGGGTTCTGATGGGCTGCGACAGTTGAACTAATTATTAACATATAAGTCCAAAAATGTATGTAGCAAATGCTGATTGACCCTTTAAGGCCCATAATGGGGACAATGCAGCGCATCCTCTGCCATGTACTTTTAAATAAACAACATGTTTGGGATTTAATCAGGTCTGCCTGTGGTGAAGAGAGAAGTGAATGAGGCCTACAGAGTTTTCTGGTTTACTACCTCGTTAACCTCCAGCCAATCAGCACAATTGATCAAGTAGAATGCTAGGGATAAACTAAAAACGTCAGGACTGTGGAACTCGAGGGTCTGTGTTGTGCACCCCTGCCCAGACATGTGTTCCCACTCCCAGACATGTGTTGGTCCATAAAGCTGAGATGTGGCTGGCAGGCGAGGCTAGTTTTTAGTCTTTAATCCACCTGTAACCCCAGAGACCTGAGCTGATCTCTCTGGCTCAATGGGCAAGACACAGACACTAGAGGCTTATCCAGAGGAGAGGAGCCAAGGATCAGGTCAGGTGTGTTAGTGCTGGCTGGAACATAAGCCTACACACACCGTCTCTCTCCGGGTGGACCTAAGGGGCAGACATCCCTCTGTGCCACTGCTCTAGCCTGTTATCATGGTCACAATGCCCTGGATGCACAAGCCTCTTACTTGCATTGGTAGCCTACACTGAAAAATATAATAGATTGTTTATTTTGTCAAAATTACTTTGAATATACTGAAAATGTAAGTGCATGGCCTCTGCCTGTGATTTCACTTTCTCTAATATGTATGCATGTAGTGAGCTCAATCAACTTTGACAAATTGACATGAAGACAATACTTGATATGAATAAACAAGCCTACACAATTCACATTTATCTCACTAGGCTGGTTTATACTCTATGAAAAACATGGTTTTCCATTATTACGCATCTATTACAGCCTCGTAATGACAGACTCGTGTTATGCGTTTACGGACGAGTTTGGAGAGCAAACACTGCACGCTATCCGTCAATAGCGCAAACTGTACAAACTGCGTAAACTTTCTCAACGAATATAATAAATGAACCACCGTAGAGGCGTGGACACACTTACTTTTCTCCTCACGAGCTGCTCTGTCTGATATTCGTGTGCGTTACGCCGGGCGTTTTCACTAGGCTTGTCCAGTTGAACTGTACAGGGGAAAGTCCTCGAGCCCAATCAGAAAAGGGAATTCACTTCAAATCCGGAACGGCAATAGCCTACTATTTATCATGGATAAAAACACAGCGCTGGAACAGGCAGACAACTGGCAAAAGTAAAATTCTCCGCTCAAGGTTTGAAATGAAGAGGAAGAATCCACCGACCCGTGCTACGCAGGTTCTCAGTGTGAGTGCGTGAGTGAGGGAAAGGAGGACGAGAAGGAAACTGGGATTATCCCGTTAATGTTTGTTTCCCATCGGTAATGTGCGACACTTCCATCGCTCTCTCTCTCTCTCCCTCCTTTACTCCCTCTCACACACGCGATCACTGAACACGTTTCTATGATGAATGCTCTAGCGGGCGGCACACACACTACTCACCACTGCTGCCAGTCTGTCTGACGTATGTTCAGTCAACACATGTGCCAAATAAATAAACCACCGGAGTCGGAGTAGAGCTACATTTCCATTCTGGTTTAGCATGCTGAGAAAACTTTGATCTCTTACCAGTCAATCACTTACACATGTCCCTCTGTTCCATCAAAGCCTCAGTCGTTCTACATGCGTTTCAGTATTCGTTTCTGTCTCTAGGTTTGGCTTTATCTCAATCTCTCATGTGTGTTTCAGTCCGCTGTCTTAGTCTTTCTGTCAGTCTGTGTCTGAGTGTTCTATCAGGGTGGTCTCTAAGGGCACCAGGTCCATAGGTTTATAGCGCACCTGGGAGAGACATACAGGAGAGATACAGTTTGAGACTGGGTCTGGTGCTAATATCATAGATTCATATGTAGTTTATATACACACACATCCAATTCAGACAGTGAGACACCTGCTTTTAATCATAACACGAATGATTAAACCCAAATGAAGGTACATTTTCAGTGAGTAATGTACTCTCCCTGACCTGAAATACACAGGGCAAACAGAAAGTATGAAGTATTGGTTCTTTAGCCAACTGGAGCTCGACAGTGGAAGCTATTGGAACTGCACCTGTTTACCAGAACTGTAGTGTTGGATGGGTGGATGGACTTACAAAATGTCCTACTACTCTACAGCAGTAGGCTACTTCTATCTGCTCAAACCCACTTTGCAGCTCACACACACACACACAAGCAAATAGACAATCTCTGGGGAGTGTTTTTACTGCAAATATGCTCCTTTTGTGTATGTCCCATGGGGGTCTAGTGTGTTCCTGTTGTGTATGTCCCATGGGGGTCTAGTGTGTTCCTGTTATGTATGTCCCATGGGGGTCTAGTGTGTTCCTGTTGTGTATGTCCCATGGGGGTCTAGTGTGTTCCTGTTGTGTATGTCCCATGGGGGTCTAGTGTGTTCCTGTTATGTATGTCCCATGGGGGTCTAGTGTGTTCCTGTTGTGTATGTCCCATGGGGGTCTAGTGTGTTCCTGTTGTGTATGTCCCATGGGGGTCTAGTGTGTTCCTGTTGTGTATGTCCCATGGGGGTCTAGTGTGTTCCTGTTATGTATGTCCCATGGGGGTCTAGTGTGTTCCTGTTATGTATGTCCCATGGGGGTCTAGTGTGTTCCTGTTGTGTATGTCCCATGGGGGTCTAGTGTGTTCCTGTTGTGTATGTCCCATGGGGGTCTAGTGTGTTCCTGTTATGTATGTCCCATGGGGGTCTAGTGTGTTCCTGTTATGTATGTCCCATGGGGGTCTAGTGTGTTCCTGTTGTGTATGTCCCATGGGGTCTAGTGTGTTCCTGTTGTGTATGTCCCATGGGGGTCTAGTGTGTTCCTGTTATGTATGTCCCATGGGGGTCTAGTGTGTTCCTGTTGTGTATGTCCCATGGGGGTCTAGTGTGTTCCTGTTGTGTATGTCCCATGGGGGTCTAGTGTGTTCCTGTTATGTATGTCCCATGGGGGTCTAGTGTGTTCCTGTTGTGTATGTCCCAAGGGGGTCTAGTGTGTTCCTGTTATGTATGTCCCATGGGGGTCTAGTGTGTTCCTGTTGTGTATGTCCCATGGGGGTCTAGTGTGTTCCTGTTATGTATGTCCCATGGGGGTCTAGTGTGTTCCTGTTGTGTATGTCCCATGGGGGTCTAGTGTGTTCCTGTTATGTATGTCCCATGGGGGTCTAGTGTGTTCCTGTTGTGTATGTCCCATGGGGGTCTAGTGTGTTCCTGTTATGTATGTCCCATGGGGGTCTAGTGTGTTCCTGTTGTGTATGTCCCATGGGGGTCTAGTGTGTTCCTGTTGTGTATGTCCCATGGGGGTCTAGTGTGTTCCTGTTGTGCATGTCCCATGGGGGTCAAGTTTGGTCATTAGTGGTCTAGTGGACCACCCAGAGCGTTACACCTGCTATGAATAATGGATGAGCCTGAAGCAGACAGAAATATGTTTCCTTTTGTTGTGTTACAGGATCCTGTTTCACTGAGCGACTGGCAGCATGGAAAAACTGCTGTACAATCATCAAACTGCTAGGATTATACACCCTGAGGAAAGATGCTGCTGCGTAAGTATGCATCTCACCTGACAAGCCTGCTGTCATTGTTCCCTGTCACTCTCTCAAGCTTGCACACACACACACACACACACACACACACACACACACACACACACACACACACACACACACACACACACACACACACACACACACACCTACCTCTCTTATTTATGTGAGACAGGCCTGTTAACAACAAAGGCACAGTAATTCCAGTAGCATTTTAACAACAATGAAAGCATGTCTCAACAAGCTGAGTATATTATGAGGGGGTATTTCAAAGCATGCTTTCAACTCATGTTCCATATGAAGTTTATAAGTTTATTATCTCCTCCATCCATTTACTCATAGGCACACATACTCTCTCACACACACACAAGCACGCACACAAACACACGTGGCAAGGAGCGCCCTGGTTCTGAGGCCAGAGTGTATGGCAGCGTTAGGGCAGTACCACCAGATATATTTTAAGCTCAGATACACTAGAGAATTTCAGCATGGACACACCGCAATCACACAGTACTGTAGTGATAGCCAGTCAGACAGTGGCCAACAGTAGCTATGGAATTGTTGCAGTGTAATTGTATACAGTAGTTAGTTTTCCAGAATCTACACCACAAACCCTGCCTGTCAGGGATGTGACATGACCAACTAGACTGTAATGATGCAAGAGACCACAAGGTAAAGCCTACACTAAAGGCGTAAGGCTACTTATGATAAATACAGTCAACCTATTATACTGTATCACACAGTAGACTGTCAGCCATGGTCATTAGGAATTAAGCAAGAGGGGTTGTTCCATGTCATTTCAGCAACCCATGACACCCACCATCTCAGATTGTTCTGAACCTATTTCTGTAGTTAGAAACCGATAAGATTAGCATTCCTGCAACATTATTTTGTTTAAATATAATTTGGTCTCTGAGTAATTGAGCTAATTGATTGCACCCAAATTGGCCATTTAAATTGATAGGATTCATGTAATATTCAATAAATATAGAACCTAACATCCGATTTGGACCAAACTTTTTCTAACAATGAGTAAGACATGAGGAATCCAAGGAAATGGTAAAAAGCCCCCCACAGACTCCCCACGCTAATCCTGCTACTATGTGATCAACAAATATATATCTCTACCCCTCAATGTTGAAGGGATAGTTCACACAAATTACAAAATTACATATTGGTTTCCTTACCCTGTTAGCAGTTTATGGACAAGGTATGACAGCAAAAGCATGGGTTGCTGTCATATCTTGTCCATAGACTGCTTACAGGGTAAAAAAAACTATTTAAGCTTGACCTGAAAATGTGGTCGGAGGCTTCGTATGGAGGGTGTGACACTATAGCGGAGCCTCCCGCGGCATGCAGAGACCAAATCAGGCTCCGTACCGCATCGCCGTGCGCCTCTCAAATGTTGTAACAATGCGGAGGGCTCCATAAAACTCTGCATTGACATAATTGGTTAATGGTAGCTGGGGGCGGTACATTGTGTATAAACACAAACTCACCTCCTTGACAGCTAACTTCACAATAGCTCTGCTAAGCACAATAAGTATGAAAGCCCTGAAGTCTGCAGAGACTGCATCGCAGTAAATGCTATACGGCCACTTCAGATGTCGGAATGACCATGCAGTAAGTAAACCAATATGTCATTTTGTAATCATCATTAATCTTGTTCTGGAGGGATCTCTGCAGAGTGGTCGCTAGCTGGCATAGCCACAAAGTCATGAAATCTGATTTTATACCTTACCCTAAACTTAACCACACTGCTAACCCTAACCTTAAATTAAGGTTTTTGTTTTCATAACATTTTTACTATATCGCCAGTTCTGCCTCCAGGATAAGACTCATGACAATAAATGTCAACCTGCTTATATATATTTTTTTATTATGTTGCAGGAATGCTAATCTTACCTGTTTCCAACAACATAAACCATTTCAGTACAATCTGAGATGGTGGGTGTCTTAACCCTCTTTCTTGTGTTTTTTGAGGTGGAACGACCCAGAGGTAACCTAGAAACAAAATGTTAAAATATCAACGGTCACAGTTGACCAGAGGTCAAAGATCATAGGTCAGAGAGGTGGTTATGTCATCATGGCAACCAAATTTCAACATAAACAAACCTTGTATAAAATATATAGCATTTTTTACCTTTAAAACAACATCAGATCTTCAGTGTATATTCACTAATAGAAAACTAGACTGGGCAGACCCTTGATCTGTCTACAGCTACCCTTTAGTGGCCCATTCAGGGTTTTAACCAAGCCCAGCCCTGCTTAGCTATGATATTTGTCACTGAATATTACCAATGTGCTATCGTGCGAATGATTATCAAGAGATATCCTCTTAAAAACGAAATAGATGCACTGTTGTTATTAAGGTCATTCTAAAGGGTAGGTTTAACAGAGCAAATGAAATGTGACCATACTTTATCACTTATATAGGCCTATCATCAATGATAACATTCAGGGCTATTATAGCAATTGCAAAGTCATTAACAGCTATTGTTTCAATTCAACACATCATTTTTCAAAAAATAGTCAATACCAAGGGTTTCAAGCTCTGGTTGATTTAAAATTCTATCCAAGCGGATCATCTCCTTCAAATGTTGATATTTGGTTGCGTTGACAACCAAACACATTTCAGTATACATTTTGTAATACAGTTAATAGCCTAAACTAAATGAATGTAACATTCAACCTTAAAATGAGTAACAGATCAAATCAAATTTTATTAGTCACATGCGCCGAATACAACAGGTGTAGTAGACCTTACAGTGAAATGCTTACTTACAATCCCCTAACCAACAATGCAGTTTAAAAAATACAGATAAGAATAAGAAATAAAAGTAACAAGTAATTAAAGAGCAGCAGTAAAATAACAATCGCGAGACAATATACAGGGAGGTACCTGTGCGGGGGGCACCGGTTAGTTGAGGTAATATGTACATGTAGGTAGAGTTATTAAAGTGACTATACATAGATGTTAACAACAGAGAGTAGCAGTGGTGTAAAAGGGGGGGGGGGGGGGGGGGCAATGCAAATAGTCATTTAGTAGCCATTTAATTATATGTTCAGGAGTCTTACGGCTTGGGGGTAGAAGCTGTTTAGAAGCTTCTTGGACCTAGACTTGGCGCTCTGGTACTGCTTGCCGTGCGGTAGCAGAGAGAACAGTCTATGACTAGGGTGGCTGGAGACTTTGACAATTTTTAGGGCCTTCCTCTGACACCGCCTGGTTGGCCTTCTTCTCCGGCGCCATCTTACCATGGCCACAATGAGGTTACTGTAACTATAAATGTCTTTATGTAATCATTTATTTTTTATTTAACCTTTATTTAACTAGTCAAGTCAGTTGAGAACAAATTCGTATTTACAACGATGCCCTACCAAAAGGCATCCTGCGGGGACGGGGGCTGGGATACATTTTTTTTTAAAAACACATCACGACAAGAGAGACCTAAGACAACAACATAGCAAGGCAGCAGCACATGACAACACAGCATGGTGGCAACACATGACAACACAGCATGGTAGCAACACATGACAACACAGCATGGTAGCAACACAACATGACAACATGGTACCAACACAACATGGTAGCAGCACAAAACATGGTACAAACATTATTGGGCACAGACAACAGCACAAAGGGCAAGAAGGTCGAGACAGCAATACATCACGCTAAGCAGCCACAACTGTCAATAAGAGTGTCCATGATTGAGTCTTTGAATGAAAAGATGGAGATAAAACTGTCCAGTTCGAGTGTTTTTTGCAGCATGCATAGGTCATTGCAAGTCTGTGGAGATCTTCACAACTGCTGTAATAATCTGTGCAGAATTTCAAACAGCATTGATCTCTTGCACCATGTACTTTTAATGTATTTCAATATCCTTTGTAGCTCAGTTGGTAGGACCTGGAGCTTGTAACGCCAGGGTAGTGGGCTCGATTCCTGAGACCACCCACATGTAAAATGAATGCACGCATGACTGTAAATCACTTTGGATAAAAAAGTCTGCTAAATGGTTTATATTACTATTATAACAATGCAAAACAGGTCATTTGATTCTGCAATTAGATGAAGCACAGTAAGACATTATGTTATATAAATAAACCAAAAATCAGACATTGTTTTTCCATTGGAATTAGTTGTGCTTTTAGATGGTTGAAAGCATAGTGATAACACATTGGAAATTCAACTAACTTTTGGCTGTCTTTTTCGTTGGTGTGAATATAGGTTTTGATCTCATCAATCATTGTCTCAACAAAATGTTACTCAATTATCCACATTGAAATGTCGAGGTGTGCCCAGTGGGATGTAGGTTTATAGTTTGCTACAAGTACAGTATAAGAGGATAACAGTGAATTTAACACGGTTTTTATTTTGATTTTCATGGTCAGAATGTCACTTTGTGTCTCTGTCTCGTGCCACTCCTGATTGACTCCTGCAGCAGTGGCTGTGCATCTCGCTACGGTCGGACAGGCAGACACAGACGGACAGCAGACTAGGGGACCTTAGCCAACCACACACACAGAGGTGAGAGAGGCTTGACTATGGGAGACATTACAAGTCCTTTAGATGTTCCTTTCTATGGTTTCTGTTCAGCAGATGAAGCCATACTACCAGCTGACTATATCATGAGAAAACATCATAGAAGACATCTCTGTTTTCATGTTCTCTAATCTGTCATGCAATGTTTCTAACACTGGACATTTGCAGCACACTCACACACTATCCCATTGACAGACTAGCCCACACACTCTTAAATGCTCTCGCACACTCACAAACTCTTTATGACTATGTGGCACACTCCTTAGAGCCCAAAATTCTCCAACTAACATGAAACTCCAGAGGAGCTATGAGTCGGTAAGAGTTTGCCGTGTGTTATACACACACAAACACACTCACCAGTGCTGCTTGTATTATCTTCTCCAGGAAGGTTCCCTTCAGCTCCAGCTGAGGGTCAGATCACTCTATCTTTTACCTCAGAAATGAAGGGATGAAACTGAAAGAAGGATTAGAAGAAGAGTAGAAGAAGTTATAAAGCCAGACCAGCTGGCTTAGAGGAGAGAACCCAGAGAGCTGGGTGACTGTTTGGCTCAGAGCTAACTGTACACTGACAGGAGAGAGACATAACCAGGCCCCAGCAGCACCCTGGAACACACACACACACCCTGTGACCTCCCCAGTGTGTGCTGGTTGGGTGCGTGTCTGTGGCAGACGTCTAGTCAGCAGCCTCTGTCACTCTGGGTATATTTAGCTATTTTTCTCCAACTACACCACGACATACTGTAGGTGGTGTGTGCCGCTGGCCTTTGTTCCCGAGTGTCGCAACGGTCTAAGGCACTACATCTCAGTGCTATATGCGTCACTACAGACACCCTGGTTCGAATCCAGGCTGTATCACAACCGGCCGTGATTGGGAGTCCCATAGGGCAGCACACATTTGGCCCAGCGTCGTCCGGGTTTGGCCAGTGTAGGCCGTCATTGTAAATAAGAATTTGTTCTTAACTGACTTAACTTAAACAAAAAAAAATGACATGTAAGCTTTGGCATAAGAGCCCAGGATTACTGGTCTAAAGGCCTATTCACATACCGGAGAGAGAGAAAGAGATCAAACCTATGAACTGCCTAGATTTCAACACACTGCGCATCTGCAATAGGCTGAGGATTAGTTTACACCTGTCCACTTCTCTCAGATCCGTGCAGATGAAGGAAAGGA
Source organism: Oncorhynchus mykiss (assembly GCF_013265735.2). Taxonomy (NCBI): domain Eukaryota; kingdom Metazoa; phylum Chordata; class Actinopteri; order Salmoniformes; family Salmonidae; genus Oncorhynchus; species Oncorhynchus mykiss. The sequence continues at coordinate 21,653,652 of NC_048569.1, read as the reverse complement.
GATGAGGTGACGACTGAGGAGAGGAAGCTACTAGACAAAAATACAAAGTTCCTATAGGGTTAGTGTGAGGATACACTGATTCTTGAGGACCAAGGATAACACACATACACACAACGATAAATAGTGGGCAGCACATTGGTCACAGCTGTGGGCATCTCTTTATGCATGAGAGCTCAGGTATAAACCTACTCTATAGCTGATGGGAAGTTACACTTTCACAACTTTAATGGCTTCTCCACGCCAATTACTTTACTGTACTTGGCTACGACCTGCTGACTCCAGATTCACCACACACAGTCTGGAATTTACTATATATCGTACAGCTCATATTCAGTACAGTCCTGACATTGCAAATATTTAGTTTGAGCCTAAGCTAAGTAGTCCTAAAGTCTGTCTGTCTAAGAGTTCAGCCCAGGTTCAGTTTGTTGGAAAACATCAACACATCTAGGCCATTAACGAGTTGACAGGTTTGTGTCGGTGGCTGTTTGCAGGTGTGTGTGTGTGTGCGCTCTCGCACTTACTAGATGGTCCTGACCATTGGCACCCCTGATTCCCCCCACCCTCAAGGAAGAGACGTGAGAGAGAAAGAAAGAGAACAGATAGAGGTGGTGGTAGAGAACAGACAGCGGTGGTGGTAGAGAACAGACAGCGGTGGTGGTAGAGAACAGACAGCGGTGGTGGTAGAGAACAGACAGCGGTGGTAGAGAACAGACAGCGGTGGTGGTAGAGAACAGACAGCGGTGGTGGTAGAGAACAGACAGCGGTGGTGGTAGAGAACAGACAGCGGTGGTGGTAGAGAACAGACAGCTGTGGTGGTAGAGAACAGACAGCTGTGGTGGTAGAGAACAGACAGCGGTGGTAGAGAACAGACAGCGGTGGTAGAGAACAGACAGCGGTGGTGGTAGAGAACAGACAGCGGTGGTGGTAGAGAACAGACAGCGGTGGTGGTAGAGAACAGACAGCGGTGGTGGTAGAGAACAGACAGCGGTGGTGGTAGAGAACAGACAGCGGTGGTGGTAGAGAACAGACAGCGGTGGTGGTAGAGAACAGACAGCGGTGGTGGTAGAGAACAGACAGCGGTGGTGGTAGAGAACAGACAGCGGTGGTGGTAGAGAACAGACAGCGGTGGTGGTAGAGAACAGACAGCGGGGGTAGAGAACAGACAGCGGTGGTGGTAGAGAACAGACAGCGGTGGTAGAGAACAGACAGCGGTGGTGGTAGAGAACAGACAGCGGTGGTGGTAGAGAACAGACAGCGGTGGTAGAGAACAGACAGCGGTGGTGGTAGAGAACAGACAGCGGTGGTGGTAGAGAACAGACAGCGGTGGTGGTAGAGAACAGACAGCGGTGGTGGTAGAGAACAGACAGCGGTGGTGGTAGAGAACAGACAGCGGTGGTAGAGAACAGACAGCGGTGGTGGTAGAGAACAGACAGCGGTGGTGGTAGAGAACAGACAGCGGTGGTGGTAGAGAACAGACAGCGGTGGTGGTAGAGAACAGACAGCGGTGGTGGTAGAGAACAGACAGCGGTGGTGGTAGAGAACAGACAGCGGTGGTGGTAGAGAACAGACAGCGGTGGTGGTAGAGAACAGACAGCGGTGGTGGTAGAGAACAGACAGCGGTGGTGGTAGAGAACAGACAGCGGTGGTGGTAGAGAACAGACAGCGGTGGTAGAGAACAGACAGCGGTGGTAGAGAACAGACAGCGGTGGTAGAGAACAGACAGCAGTGGTGGTAGAGAACAGACAGCGGTGGTGGTAGAGAACAGACAGCGGTGGTGGTAGAGAACAGACAGCGGTGGTGGTAAAGAACAGACAGCGGTGGTGGTAAAGAACAGACAGCGGGGGTAGAGAACAGACAGCGGTGGGGGTAGAGAACAGACAGCGGTGGTGGTAGAGAACAGACAGCGGTGGTAGAGAACAGACAGCGGTGGTGGTAGAGAACAGACAGCGGTGGTGGTAGAGAACAGACAGCGGTGGTGGTAGAGAACAGACAGCGGTGGTGGTAGAGAACAGACAGCGGTGGTGGTAGAGAACAGACAGCGGTGGTGGTAGAGAACAGACAGCGGTGGTGGTAGAGAACAGACAGCGGTGGTGGTAGAGAACAGACAGCGGTGGTGGTAGAGAACAGACAGCGGTGGTAGAGAACAGACAGCGGTGGTGGTAGAGAACAGACAGCGGTGGTGGTAGAGAACAGACAGCGGTGGTGGTAGAGAACAGACAGCGGCGGTGGTAGAGAACAGACAGCGGCGGTGGTAGAGAACAGACAGCGGCGGTGGTAGAGAACAGACAGCGGCGGTGGTAGAGAACAGACAGCGGCGGTGGTAGAGAACAGACAGCGGTGGTGGTAGAGAACAGACAGCGGTGGTGGTAGAGAACAGACAGCGGTGGTGGTAGAGAACAGACAGCGGTGGTGGTAGAGAACAGACAGCGGTGGTAGAGAACAGACAGCGGTGGTGGTAGAGAACAGACAGCGGTGGTGGTAGAGAACAGACAGCGGTGGTGGTAGAGAACAGACAGCGGTGGTGGTAGAGAACAGACAGCGGTGGTGGTAGAGAACAGACAGCGGTGGTGGTAGAGAACAGACAGCGGGGGTAGAGAACAGACAGCGGTGGTGGTAGAGAACAGACAGCGGTGGTAGAGAACAGACAGCGGTGGTGGTAGAGAACAGACAGCGGTGGTGGTAGAGAACAGACAGCGGTGGTGGTAGAGAACAGACAGCGGTGGTGGTAGAGAACAGACAGCGGTGGTGGTAGAGAACAGACAGCGGTGGTGGTAGAGAACAGACAGCGGTGGTGGTAGAGAACAGACAGCGGTGGTGGTAGAGAACAGACAGCGGTGGTGGTAGAGAACAGACAGCGGTGGTGGTAGAGAACAGACAGCGGTGGTGGTAGAGAACAGACAGCGGTGGTGGTAGAGAACAGACAGCGGTGGTGGTAGAGAACAGACAGCGGTGGTGGTAGAGAACAGACAGCGGTGGTGGTAGAGAACAGACAGCGGTGGTGGTAGAGAACAGACAGCGGTGGTGGTAGAGAACAGACAGCGGTGGTGGTAGAGAACAGACAGCGGTGGTGGTAGAGAACAGACAGCGGTGGTGGTAGAGAACAGACAGCGGTGGTGGTAGAGAACAGACAGCGGTGGTGGTAGAGAACAGACAGCGGTGGTGGTAGAGAACAGACAGCGGTGGTGGTAGAGAACAGACAGCGGTGGTGGTAGAGAACAGACAGCGGTGGTGGTAGAGAACAGACAGCGGTGGTGGTAGAGAACAGACAGCGGTGGTGGTAGAGAACAGACAGCGGTGGTGGTAGAGAACAGACAGCGGTGGTGGTAGAGAACAGACAGCGGTGGTGGTAGAGAACAGACAGCGGTGGTGGTAGAGAACAGACAGCGGTGGTGGTAGAGAACAGACAGCGGTGGTGGTAGAGAACAGACAGCGGTGGTAGAGAACAGACAGCGGTGGTAGAGAACAGACAGCGGTGGTAGAGAACAGACAGCGGTGGTGGTAGAGAACAGACAGCGGTGGTGGTAGAGAACAGACAGCGGTGGTGGTAGAGAACAGACAGCGGTGGTGGTAAAGAACAGACAGCGGTGGTGGTAAATAACAGACAGCGGGGGTAGAGAACAGACAGCGGTGGGGGTAGAGAACAGACAGCGGTGGTGGTAGAGAACAGACAGCGGTGGTAGAGAACAGACAGCGGTGGTGGTAGAGAACAGACAGCGGTGGTGGTAGAGAACAGACAGCGGTGGTGGTAGAGAACAGACAGCGGTGGTGGTAGAGAACAGACAGCGGTGGTGGTAGAGAACAGACAGCGGTGGTGGTAGAGAACAGACAGCGGTGGTGGTAGAGAACAGACAGCGGTGGTGGTAGAGAACAGACAGCGGTGGTAGAGAACAGACAGCGGTGGTGGTAGAGAACAGACAGCGGTGGTGGTAGAGAACAGACAGCGGTGGTGGTAGAGAACAGACAGCGGTGGTGGTAGAGAACAGACAGCGGTGGTGGTAGAGAACAGACAGCGGCGGTGGTAGAGAACAGACAGCGGCGGTGGTAGAGAACAGACAGCGGCGGTGGTAGAGAACAGACAGCGGCGGTGGTAGAGAACAGACAGCGGCGGTGGTAGAGAACAGACAGCGGCGGTGGTAGAGAACAGACAGCGGTGGTGGTAGAGAACAGACAGCGGTGGTGGTAGAGAACAGACAGCGGTGGTAGAGAACAGACAGCGGTGGTAGAGAACAGACAGCGGTGGTGGTAGAGAACAGACAGCGGTGGTGGTAGAGAACAGACAGCGGTGGTGGTAGAGAACAGACAGCGGGGGTAGAGAACAGACAGCGGTGGTGGTAGAGAACAGACAGCGGTGGTAGAGAACAGACAGCGGTGGTGGTAGAGAACAGACAGCGGTGGTGGTAGAGAACAGACAGCGGTGGTGGTAGAGAACAGACAGCGGTGGTGGTAGAGAACAGACAGCGGTGGTGGTAGAGAACAGACAGCGGTGGTGGTAGAGAACAGACAGCGGTGGTGGTAGAGAACAGACAGCGGTGGTGGTAGAGAACAGACAGCGGTGGTGGTAGAGAACAGACAGCGGTGGTGGTAGAGAACAGACAGCGGTGGTGGTAGAGAACAGACAGCGGTGGTGGTAGAGAACAGACAGCGGTGGTGGTAGAGAACAGACAGCGGTGGTGGTAGAGAACAGACAGCGGTGGTGGTAGAGAACAGACAGCGGTGGTGGTAGAGAACAGACAGCGGTGGTGGTAGAGAACAGACAGCGGTGGTGGTAGAGAACAGACAGCGGTGGTGGTAGAGAACAGACAGCGGTGGTGGTAGAGAACAGACAGCGGTGGTGGTAGAGAACAGACAGCGGTGGTGGTAGAGAACAGACAGCGGTGGTGGTAGAGAACAGACAGCGGTGGTGGTAGAGAACAGACAGCGGTGGTGGTAGAGAACAGACAGCGGTGGTGGTAGAGAACAGACAGCGGTGGTGGTAGAGAACAGACAGCGGTGGTGGTAGAGAACAGACAGCGGTGGTGGTAGAGAACAGACAGCGGTGGTGGTAGAGAACAGACAGCGGTGGTGGTAGAGAACAGACAGCGGTGGTGGTAGAGAACAGACAGCGGTGGTGGTAGAGAACAGACAGCGGGGGTAGAGAACAGACAGCGGTGGTGGTAGAGAACAGACAGCGGTGGTGGTAGAGAACAGACAGCGGTGGTGGTAGAGAACAGACAGCGGTGGTGGTAGAGAACAGACAGCGGTGGTGGTAGAGAACAGACAGCGGTGGTGGTAGAGAACAGACAGCGGTGGTGGTAGAGAACAGACAGCGGTGGTGGTAGAGAACAGACAGCGGTGGTGGTAGAGAACAGACAGCGGTGGTGGTAGAGAACAGACAGCGGTGGTGGTAGAGAACAGACAGCGGTGGTGGTAGAGAACAGACAGCGGTGGTGGTAGAGAACAGACAGCGGTGGTGGTAGAGAACAGACAGCGGTGGTGGTAGAGAACAGACAGCGGTGGTGGTAGAGAACAGACAGCGGTGGTGGTAGAGAACAGACAGCGGTGGTGGTAGAGAACAGACAGCGGTGGTGGTAGAGAACAGACAGCGGTGGTGGTAGAGAACAGACAGCGGTGGTGGTAGAGAACAGACAGCGGTGGTGGTAGAGAACAGACAGCGGTGGTGGTAGAGAACAGACAGCGGTGGTGGTAGAGAACAGACAGCGGTGGTGGTAGAGAACAGACAGCGGTGGTGGTAGAGAACAGACAGCGGTGGTGGTAGAGAACAGACAGCGGTGGTGGTAGAGAACAGACAGCGGTGGTGGTAGAGAACAGACAGCGGTGGTGGTAGAGAACAGACAGCGGTGGTGGTAGAGAACAGACAGCGGTGGTGGTAGAGAACAGACAGCGGTGGTGGTAGAGAACAGACAGCGGTGGTGGTAGAGAACAGACAGCGGTGGTGGTAGAGAACAGACAGCGGTGGTGGTAGAGAACAGACAGCGGTGGTGGTAGAGAACAGACAGCGGTGGTGGTAGAGAACAGACAGCGGTGGTGGTAGAGAACAGACAGCGGTGGTGGTAGAGAACAGACAGCGGTGGTGGTAGAGAACAGACAGCGGTGGTGGTAGAGAACAGACAGCGGTGGTGGTAGAGAACAGACAGCGGTGGTGGTAGAGAACAGACAGCGGTGGTAGAGAACAGACAGCGGTGGTGGTAGAGAACAGACAGCGGTGGTGGTAGAGAACAGACAGCGGTGGTGGTAGAGAACAGACAGCGGTGGTGGTAGAGAACAGACAGCGGTGGTGGTAGAGAACAGACAGCGGCGGTGGTAGAGAACAGACAGCGGCGGTGGTAGAGAACAGACAGCGGCGGTGGTAGAGAACAGACAGCGGCGGTGGTAGAGAACAGACAGCGGTGGTGGTAGAGAACAGACAGCGGTGGTGGTAGAGAACAGACAGCGGTGGTGGTAGAGAACAGACAGCGGTGGTGGTAGAGAACAGACAGCGGTGGTAGAGAACAGACAGCGGTGGTAGAGAACAGACAGCGGTGGTGGTAGAGAACAGACAGCGGTGGTGGTAGAGAACAGACAGCGGTGGTGGTAGAGAACAGACAGCGGGGGTAGAGAACAGACAGCGGTGGTGGTAGAGAACAGACAGCGGTGGTAGAGAACAGACAGCGGTGGTGGTAGAGAACAGACAGCGGTGGTGGTAGAGAACAGACAGCGGTGGTGGTAGAGAACAGACAGCGGTGGTGGTAGAGAACAGACAGCGGTGGTGGTAGAGAACAGACAGCGGTGGTGGTAGAGAACAGACAGCGGTGGTGGTAGAGAACAGACAGCGGTGGTGGTAGAGAACAGACAGCGGTGGTGGTAGAGAACAGACAGCGGTGGTGGTAGAGAACAGACAGCGGTGGTGGTAGAGAACAGACAGCGGTGGTGGTAGAGAACAGACAGCGGTGGTGGTAGAGAACAGACAGCGGTGGTGGTAGAGAACAGACAGCGGTGGTGGTAGAGAACAGACAGCGGTGGTGGTAGAGAACAGACAGCGGTGGTGGTAGAGAACAGACAGCGGTGGTGGTAGAGAACAGACAGCGGTGGTGGTAGAGAACAGACAGCGGTGGTGGTAGAGAACAGACAGCGGTGGTGGTAGAGAACAGACAGCGGTGGTGGTAGAGAACAGACAGCGGTGGTGGTAGAGAACAGACAGCGGTGGTGGAGAACAGACAGCGGTGGTAGAGAACAGACAGCGGTGGTGGTAGAGAACAGACAGCGGTGGTGGTAGAGAACAGACAGCGGTGGTGGTAGAGAACAGACAGCGGTGGTGGTAGAGAACAGACAGCGGTGGTGGTAGAGAACAGACAGCGGGGGTAGAGAACAGACAGCGGTGGTGGTAGAGAACAGACAGCGGTGGTGGTAGAGAACAGACAGCGGTGGTGGTAGAGAACAGACAGCGGTGGTGGTAGAGAACAGACAGCGGTGGTGGTAGAGAACAGACAGCGGTGGTGGTAGAGAACAGACAGCGGTGGTGGTAGAGAACAGACAGCGGTGGTGGTAGAGAACAGACAGCGGTGGTGGTAGAGAACAGACAGCGGTGGTAGAGAACAGACAGCGGTGGTGTTAGAGAACAGACAGCGGGGGTAGAGAACAGACAGCGGGGGTAGAGAACAGACAGCGGGGGTAGAGAACAGACAGCGGGGGTAGAGAACAGACAGCGGGGGTAGAGAACAGACAGCGGTGGTAGAGAACAGACAGTGGTGGTAGAGAACAGAAACAGGCTTGTAAGTAAGCACTGCAATCACACATAAACGCCTACAAACTCAATAACTTGTGTTCCCTTATCCGCTATCCCCTGTACCCTCTCAGTAGCTTTTGGCTGGAGACCTGTTTCCCATAGAGTTGCTGGTTCAAGCCCCATTCCGGTTGTTCTCCCTAAATCGCTACGCCTGCATCACAGACCACTTCATGTTCTTTTCCTATATAAAACCCTTCCTCTAGCAGCATGGCTTTTCATTGGACCATGTCATGTTTTAGTTATGAATCTACCAGTCAAACAAACTAAAGCTGTAACAAACCTGTGGTGTAGTAAGGTTTACTGGCAGAGTGTAGAGTAAACAATCATGCTCCTCTCTTTTCCCTCTGCCCTCCTTTCCTTCTGCCTTCCTCTCCTTCTCTTTTCCCTCTGCCCTCCTTTCCTTCTGCCTTCCTTTCCTCTCCTTCTCTTTTCCCTCTGCCCTCCTTTCCTTCTGCCTTCCTCTCCTTCTCTTTTCCCTCTGCCCTCCTTTCCTTCTGCCTTCCTCTCCTTCTCTTTTCCCTCTGCCCTCCTTTCCTTCTGCCTTCCTTTCCTCTACTTCTCTTTTCCCTCTGCCCTCCTTTCCTCTCCTTCTCTTTTCCCTCTACCCTCCTTTCCTTCTGCCTTCCTTTCCTCTCCTTCTCTTTTCCCTCTGCCCTCCTTTCCTTCTGCCTTCCTTTCCTCTCCTTCTCTTTTCCCTCTGCCCTCCTTTCCCTCTGCCTTCCTTTCCTCTCCTTCTCTTTTCCCTCTACCCTCCTTTCCTTCTGCCTTCCTTTCCTCTCCTTCTCTTTTCCCTCTGCCCTCCTTTCCTTCTGCCTTCCTTTCCTCTCCTTCTCTTTTCCCTCTGCCCTCCTTTCCTTCTGCCTTCCTCTCCTTCTCTTTTCCCTCTGCCCTCCTTTCCTTCTGCCTTCCTCTCCTTCTCTTTTCCCTCTGCCCTCCTTTCCTTCTGCCTTCCTTTCCTCTCCTTCTCTTTTCCCTCTGCCCTCCTTTCCTTCTGCCTTCCTCTCCTTCTCTTTTCCCTCTGCCCTCCTTTCCTTCTGCCTTCCTCTCCTTCTCTTTTCCCTCTGCCCTCCTTTCCTTCTGCCTTCCTTTCCTCTACTTCTCTTTTCCCTCTGCCCTCCTTTCCTCTCCTTCTCTTTTCCCTCTACCCTCCTTTCCTTCTGCCTTCCTTTCCTCTCCTTCTCTTTTCCCTCTGCCCTCCTTTCCTTCTGCCTTCCTTTCCTCTCCTTCTCTTTTCCCTCTGCCTTCCTTTCCTCTCCTTCTCTTTTCCCTCTACCCTCCTTTCCTTCTGCCTTCCTTTCCTCTCCTTCTCTTTTCCCTCTGCCCTCCTTTCCTTCTGCCTTCCTTTCCTCTCCTTCTCTTTTCCCTCTGCCCTCCTTTCCTTCTGCCTTCCTCTCCTTCTCTTTTCCCTCTGCCCTCCTTTCCTTCTGCCTTCCTCTCCTTCTCTTTTCCCTCTGCCCTCCTTTCCTTCTGCCTTCCTTTCCTCTACTTCTCTTTTCCCTCTGCCCTCCTTTCCTTCTGCCTTCCTTTCCTCTCCTTCTCTTTTCCCTCTACCCTCCTTTCCTTCTGCCTTCCTTTCCTCTCCTTCTCTTTTCCCTCTGCCCTCCTTTCCTCTCCTTCTCTTTTCCCTCTGCCCTTCTTTTCCTTCTGCCTTCCTCTCCTTCTCTTTTCCCTCGGCCCTCCTTTCCTTCTGCCTTCCTCTCCTCTCCCTCGGCCCTCCTTTCCTATTCCCTCTTTTCCCTCGGCCCTCCTTTCCTATTCCCTATTTTCCCTCGGCCCTCCTTTCCTATTCCCTCGGCCCTCCTTTCCTTCTGCCTTCCTTTCCTCTCCTTCTCTTTTCCCTCTGCCCTCCTTTCCTTCTGCCTTCCTTTCCTCTCCTTCTCTTTTCCTTCTGCCCTCCTTTCCCTCTGCCTTCCTTTCCTCTCCTTCTCTTTTCCCTCTGCCCTCCTTTCCTTCTGCCTTCCTCTCCTTCTCTTTTCCCTCTGCCCTCCTTTCCTTCTGCCTTCCTCTCCTTCTCTTTTCCCTCTGCCCTCCTTTCCTTCTGCCTTCCTTTCCTCTACTTTTCTTTTCCCTCTGCCCTCCTTTCCTTCTGCCTTCCTTTCCTCTCCTTCTCTTTTCCCTCTACCCTCCTTTCCTTCTGCCTTCCTTTCCTCTCCTTCTCTTTTCCCTCTGCCCTCCTTTCCTTCTGCCTTCCTTTCCTCTCCTTCTCTTTTCCCTCTGCCCTTCTTTTCCTTCTGCCTTCCTCTCCTTCTCTTTTCCCTCGGCCCTCCTTTCCTTCTGCCTTCCTCTCCTCTCCCTCGGCCCTCCTTTCCTATTCCCTCTTTTCCCTCGGTCCTCCTTTCCTATTCCCTATTTTCCCTCGGCCCTCCTTTCCTATTCCCTCTTTTCCCTCGGCCCTCCTTTCCTTCTGCCTTCCTTTCCTCTCCTTCTCTTTTCCCTCGGCCCTCCTTTCCTATTCCCTCTTTTCCCTCGGCCCACCTTTCCTCTCCCCTCTCTTTTTGCTCTGCCCTCCTTTCCTTCTGATCTCCTCTCGTCTTGCTGTTTCCCAACCCCCCCTCCTCTCTACCCTCTTCTGTGGGGGGCCACAGAGAGCAGTAGTGCTTGTAGTGGATTATTCAATGAAGAGAATCCCTGTCTGTACATGACATTATCCCCCCAGCATTATACAAGCTGTAAAAGTTTAAAATGCCAGTTACCGGGACAATGGCAAGTAACTACAGTACATATGTTTTAATTCACTGGAGAATGCGTCTGGTCTGGGGTAGGGGTTATGGGCTAGGGTTGAGCTAGTGTGTTGGGTTAGGCTGTGGGGCCCTGTAGGGTTGGACTGGGACCAGCAGAGAGCCCTGTGCTGCATGTTTGGTTTGGGCTGGTGCGTTGGTCCAGAGATGAGATTATGTGGGGTAGGGCTGTGGCTCCACTCCTCAGAGGATAGGGTTACTGTGAAAGCCATGAGCATGTGGAAACTAATCTGCCTTTACCAAGCTGCCTGGCATAGATCACAGTCCACGCTACTTCTGGGTATTTCACCAGCTGCTCGCATCTCATCCAGTCAATGTTGTTTAGAAAAAAGCTTGAAAAACCCATACATACTCAATTCATGCACTCAAGTGGACACACACACATACACACTTCTAAGTGCAGGAGGGCATCTCAACAATGAGCAGGAAACATTTGAAGTGTTCGCTCAAGCCTGGGTCAGGATGGGTCAGTCATAACAACAGACTGGCACAGCCATCAAGGACACAACAGGTGGATGGATACACACTGACATGACATGGCTACGAGCTGGGGCTGAGGGTATACGGGCCAATTTCCAGGACAAAGTTTAAAAACCTTTTCCTGGAATAAAACACACTTTCGGTGGAGATTCCAGGACTGGGTTTACAGTTCCTTCAGAAAGTATTCACACCCCCTTCACTTATACAAAACATTTTTTTTTTAACTTAAGATTTTTCTACACAAAATACTCTGTTTAAAGTGGAAGAACATTTAATGTATTTCTTATTAATGGAAAATATAACACTAATTTATCTGGATTAGCCAAGTATTCAACCCTCTGCGACTACAGTTGTGAGTTTCAAAGAGCTTTGCACACCTGGATTGTACAATATTTGAACATTCTTTTAGAAAATTCTTCAAGCTCTGTCAAGTTGATTGAGGATCATTGCTAGACAGCCATTTTCAAGTCTTTCCATAGATCTTCAAGACGATTTAAGTCAAAACTGTAACTAGGCCACTCAAGAACATTCAATGTCGTCTTGGTAAGCAACTCCAGTGTATATTTGGCCTTATGTTTTCGGTTAATGTCCTGCTGAATGGAGAATTTGACTCCCAGTGTGTTGGAAAACAGCCTAGACCTTGCCGATGACAAGCATACTCATAAGCATATGATATAGCCACCATCATGCTTGAAAATATGATGAGTGGTACTCAGTGATGTGTTGTGTTGGATTTGCCCCAAATATAACACTTTGTATTCTGGAAAATTGTTTTATTTCTTTGCCATTTTTTGCAGTATAACTTATTGAAAACAGGATGCATGTTTTAGAATATTTGGATTCTGTACAGGCTTCCTTCTTTTCACTCTGCTATTGAGGAGTAACTACAATGTTGTTGAGCCATTTTCAGTTCTCCTATCACAGCTATTAAACTCTGTAAGTGTTTTAAAATCACCATTGGCCTCATGGTGAAATCTCTGAGCAGTTTCCTTCCTCTCCGGCAACTGAGTAAAAGATCACCCACCCTCCAGTCACCCAAGTCATAGACTGTTTTCTCTGCTACCGCATGGCAAGCGGTACTGGAGCGCCAAGTCTAGGACCAAAAGGCTCCTTAACAGCTTCTACCCCCAAGCCATAAGACTTCTGAACAATTAATCAAATGACCACTGGACTGTTTACATTGACCCCCCCACTACCTCCGCTTCTACTTACCCTGGCCTGCTAACTTTAAACGCTGTGTCTCCCGTGTGCTAGCATAGTAACGACTATGCCGTGGCTTCCCTGCTCCATCTACTGCTGTTCACTAGACCATATGATCACTTGGCTACATAAATTAACCGTCCAGCAGGCATCAGCTATCACGGTACTCCATTTTGTTTATTATCATTTTTTAATCTGTCGGCCCCAGCCCCGAACTCAGGCCCTGTGTGTAGTTAACCAACCCTCTCTACTCATTCATCGCCATTTTACCTGTTGTTGTTGTCTTAGTTGATAGCTGTTGTCTTACCCGTTGCTGTCTTAGCTAGCTCTCCCAATCAACACGTGTGATTGCTTTATGCCTCGCTTTGTCTCTCTCAAATGTCAATATGCCTTGTATACAGTTGTTTAGGATAGTTATCATTGTTTAAGTTTACAGTGGAGCCCCTAGTCCCACTCAACATACCTCAGATTCCTCCTTTGTCCCACCCCCCACACATGTGGTGACCTCACCCAGAATAACTAGCCCATCCAGAGATGCAACCTCTCTTGCAACCTCCTGCACCCCACCATACCCGTCTGCACATTATGCCCTGAATCTATTCTACCACGCCCAGAAATCTGCTCCTTTTATTCTCTGTCCCCAACGCACTAGACAACCAGTTTTGATAGCCTTTAGCCGTACCCTCATCCTACTCCTGCTCTGTTCATCGGGTGATGTGGAGGTTAACCCAGGCCCTGCGTGTCCACAGGCAATCTCATTTGTTGACTTCTGTAATCGAAAAAAAAACTTGGTTTCATGCATGTTAACATCAGAAGCCTCTTCCCTAAGTTTGTTTTACTCACTGCTTTAGCACACTCTGCCAACCCTGATGTCCTTGCCGTGTCTGAATCCTGGCTTAGGAAGGCCACCAAAAATGTGAGATTTCCATACCAAACTACAACATTGTCTGTCAAGATAGAACTGCCAAAGGGGGAGGAGTTGCAATATACTGCAGAGATAGCTTGCAAAGTTCTGTCATACTTTCCAGGTCTATGACCAGTTCGAGCTTCTAATTTTAAAAATGACTCTCTCCAGAAATAAGTCTCTTACCATTGCCATCTATTATAGACCCCCCGCAGCTCCCAGCTGTGCCCTGGACACCATATGTGAATTGATTGCCCCTCATCTATCATCAGAGTTCGTTCTGTTAGGTGAACTAAAGTGGGATATTCTTAACACCCCGGAAGTCCTACAAGCTAAGCGAGATGCCCTCAATCTCACACAAATCATCAAGGAACCCACCAGGTACAACCCTAAATCCGTAAACATGGGCACCCTCATAGATATTATCCTGACCAACTTGCCCTCCAAATACACCTCTGCTGTTTTCAACCAGGATCTCGGCGATCACTGCCGCATTGCCTGCATCCGCTATGGGTCCGCGGTCAAATGACCACCCCTCATCCCTGTCAATCGCTCCCTAAAACAATTCTGCGAGCAGGCCTTTCTAATTGACCTGGCCTGGGTATCCTGGAAGGATATTGACCTCATCCCGTCAGTCGAGAATTCCTGGTCGTTCCTTAAAAGTAATTTCTTCACCATAAATAAGCATGCCCCTTTCAAAAAATGTAGTACTTGGTTCACTCCAGACCTGACTGCCCTTGACCAGCACAAAAACATCCTGTGGCGGCCTGCAATAGCATTGAATAGTCCCCACAATATGCAACTGTTCAGGGAAGTCAGGAACCAATACACGCAGTCAGTCAGGAAAGCAAAGGCTAGCTTTTTCAAACAGAAATTTGCATCCTGTAGCTCTAACCCCAAAAAGTTTTGGGACACTGTAAAGTCCGTGGAGAACAAGAGCACCTCCTCCCAGCTGCCCACTGCTCTGAGGCTAGGTAACACGATCACCACTGATAAATCCAAGATAATCGAAAATTTCAATAAGCATTTCTCTACGGCTTGCCATGCTTTCCTCCTGGTTACCCCAGCCCCGGCTTACAGCTTCGTCCCCCCATAGCTACTTGCCCGAGCCTCCCCAGCTTCTCCTTCACCCAAATCCAGATTGCAGATGTTCTAAAAGAGCTGCAAAACCTGGACCCATACAAATCAGCTGGGCTGGACAATTTGGACCCTCTATTTCTAAAACTATCCGCCGCAATTGTTGCAACCCCTATTACCAGTCTGTTCAACCTCTCTTTCGTAACATCCGAGATCCCTAAAGATTGGAAGGCTGCCGCGGTCATCCCCCTCTTCAAAGGGGGTGACACTCTAGACCCAAACTGTTATAGACCTATATCCATCCTACCATGCCTCTCTAAAGTCTTCGAAAGCCAAGGTAATAAACAGATCACTGACCATTTCGAATCCCACCGTACCTTCTCCGCTGTGCAATCCGGTTTCCGAGCTGGTCACGGATGCACCTCAGCCACGCTCAAGGTACTAAACAATATCATAACCGCCATCAATAAGACAGTACTGTGCAGCCGTCTTCATCAACCTGGCCAAGGCTTTCGACTCTGTCAATCACTGCATTCTTATCGGCAGACTCAATAGCCTTGGTTTCTCAAATGACTGCCCCGCCTGGTTCACCAACTACTTCGCAGACAGAGTTTAGTGTGAAATCGGAGGGCCTATTGTCCGGACCTCTGGCCGTCTCTATGGGGGTACCACAGGGTTCAGTTCTCGGGCCGACTCTTTTCTCTGTATATATCAATGATGTCGCTCTTGCTGCGGGTGATTGCCTGATCCACCTCCACGCAGATGACACCAGTCTGTATACATATGGCCCTTCTTTGGACATTGTGTTAACTAACCTCCAAACGAGCTTCAATGCCATACAACACTCCTTCCGTGGCCTCCAACTGCCCTTAAACGCAAGTAAAACTAAATGCATGCTTTTCAATCGATCGCTGCCCGCACCCGCCCGCCCGACTAGCATCACTACCCTGGACGGTTCTGACCTAGAATATGTGGACAACAACAAATACCTAGGTGTCTGGCTAGACTGAACTCTCCTTCCAGTCTCATATTAAACATCTCCAATCCAAAATCAAATCTAGAATCGGCTTTCTATTTCGCAACAAAGCCTCCTTCACTCACGCCGCCAAACTTACCCTAGTAAAACTGACTATCCTACCGATCCTCGACTTCGGCGATGTCCTCTACAAAATAGCTGCCAATACTCTACTCAGCAAACTGGATGCAGTCTATCACAGCGCCATCCGTTTTGTTACCAAAGCCCATTACACCACCCACCACTGCGACCTGTATGCTCTAGTCAGCTGGCCCTCGCTACATATTCGTTGCCACACCCACTGGCTCCAGGTCATCTAGAAGTCTATGCTAGGTAAAGCTCACTGGTCACGATAACACCCACCAGTAGCACGTGCTCCAGCAGGTATATCTCACTGGTCATCCCTAAAGCCAACACCTTTTGCCGCCTTTCCTTCGAGTTTTCTGCTGCCAGTCCCTGGAACTAATTGCAAAAATCGCTTAAGCTGGAGACTTATATTTCCCTCACTAACTTTAAACATCAGCTATCTGAGCAGCTAATCGATTGCTGCAGCTGTACATAGTCCATCTGTAAATAGCCCATCCAATCTACTTACCTCATCCCCATATTGTTTTTATTTACTTTTCTGCTCTTTTGCACACCAGTATCTCTACTTGCACATCATCATCTGCTCATTTATCACTCCAGTGTTAATCTGCTAAATTGTAATTATTTTGCTACTATGGCCTATTTATTGCCTACCTCACACCATTTGCACACACTGTATATAGACTTTCTTTTTTTCTATTGTGTTATTGACTGTACGCTTGTTTATTCCATGTGTAACTCTGTGTTGTTGTTTGTGTCGCACTGCTTTGCTTTATCTTGGCCAGGTCGCAGTTGTAAATGAGAACTTGTTCTCAACTAGCCTACCTGGTTAAATAAAAGGTACAAAAATTAAAAAATAATGTTTTGTACACTGCTGCTACTGGCTGTTTAAAACCTATGCATAGTCACTTCACCCCTACCTACATGTACAAATTACCTCAACTAACCTGTACCCCCTGTATATAGCCTCGTGATTTAGTGTTACTTTTAATTTTATTTTTTACTTTAGTTTATTTGAAAACTATTTTCTTAACTCTTCTTGAACTACACTGTTGGTTAAGGGCTTTTAAGTAAGCATTTCATGCCAAGGTCTACAGATTTGGCGCTTGTGACAAATAAAATCTAACTTTATTTGAGGGTAGGGCTCGAGAGTGATGCAACGGTCTAAGGCACTGCATCTCAGTGCTAAAGGTGTCACTACGGACCCTGGTATGATTACAGGCTGTATCACAACCGTCCGTGATTGGGAGTCCCATAGGGTGGCGCACAATTGGCCTGCGTCGTACGGTTAGGGTTTGGCCGGGGTAGGCATTCATTGTAAATAAGAATGTTCTTAACTGACTTGTTTAGTAAAATAAAAAGTAGGACTGGTGCCTAGAGAATGACAAAAGTCTCTAGTGGCCAAAAGGCTGTACTAGCATCGAGTGCCATTGAGGGCTTCTACCATTTTAACCTTCATTGGCTGATCCCTCATAGTGACCCTGTTGGGAGTCATGTCCAACCGGGTCATCAGGAGGGATCAGTCTATCGGGAAGAAAATGTGCTAATTCAAAATGGAGATTGCCTCAATGGCGCTGCCCATGCGGTCACAGCCGCTATAATGGCACAGATACAAAGATGAGTCCTCTATCCATCTCTATGGATGGGTGTTAAATATCCCCCCTTGCATTGACACATGCTCAGCTGTTCGGTAAGGGCAAACTGTCCAGCCAGAGAGTCACTCAGCAGCAAAGACACACATGAAGACACTCGCGTGCGCACGCACACACCCAAACTGCAGAAGGAAACCGCCCCAGAAACTCCATCTCCCCCGTGGGCTACACACACATCTGGCCTCGGAAACCTCAAACCCTCCAATTACAGGGAGGAAACTCCAAGAATCCTCCACCCTGTCATCATCTGATTGGCTGGGGTCATTACCTAAGCAAACTGGGTAATCAAACACAAACCAGAGAAAAGATCCAAACCCTCCTAAAACACAAGGCCAACTATGGGACATAAACTCTTCATCTAAAACCAGCCTGCCTGGAGTTTTGTATGAAACCAAAATGAGAGGGAGCATTCTGCTGAGAGACAGTTGAGCTCTCAGTATCATGTCTTTCACTGTATAAGCTCTCCAACAAGGCTTCCTTTCAAGTTCAAGTTTATTGTAACTCATCTTTACTTAACAGGTATGATAGATGATGTTACAGGGGTTCTTGCCTCACCTCACTCAACAGCAGTGTGTGTATGGTAAGTAAATTAATTATCTTGTCCAATGCAGTGTTTGAGAAATACAACACCTCTCTCTCATGATTGAAAGTCACAACAGCAGACCGTCACATACTGCCAGATAGACCAGCCTGTTGCATCAGTGTGAAGTCTGCACTCTGCACCCATTTTGTCAAGAGATTACAGACCATAACAGAGGTTAAGAGCAGAAGTCAGTCAAATTTGGTTTATTATGTAAAATAAATAACACAAAGAAACAAGGTAATAATCAAATAAAAATGGTCTATTAAACTACAAAATGTGGGAGTGTATAACCTGTTTGTATTTGCTGTTTAAACCACCATCCAGAAATACTATTGAAAACTGAAGTTTACATGGAATGTTTCAGAGAGATGACCTGTAATATAACCTCTACAGTTTTCTGTAGGGAACAAACATAAATCACAGCAAGCAAATCTTCTTTTTGGGGGGAATACCATTTGCATTTGAAAGATCTGTACTAAAAATAAAAGAACATACACTATCTATAGTTGTAGTTGGATCAGACTTATAAAAAAAACATGTTTCAACAAAGACAAGAACCAAAGCAGTGCTACTGGGCCAGACGATGAGTCCAAATAGACTACAGTGGCTTCCTTACCTCCTCTCCTTCACCTGGCCAGATATTTTAAGTCAGTTTAGATGAAGGAAAGGAGACAAGGTAACCTCTCCAGAAGTTCCTCAGTGACCTGGGAGGACCCATCCATCCCACAGTGAATCTACAGCCTCAGCCTCCTAGCCAAGCCCCCAAAGCAGCTGCTCACTAATCAGGAGTCTCCAGTCATTATGGAAACAAACTCCTCCTGGTTGACTGGGAGAAAGAGAGAGAAAACTTTGTTTTGAATGTTACGTTTACATTTTAAATTGATGGTTATTAAGCTGAATGTGTGCGCGCATGTATGCCGTGTCTGCTCCCTGTGTGTACTCACTCTCTCCGTCTCCGTCTGTATCAAACTCATCGATCATGCTGCGCAGCTCCTCATCTGTGATGCTCTCTCCAAGCTCTCTGGCCACACGTCTCAGGTTCCTCATGCTGATCCTCCCTGAGTCGTCATCATCAAACAGCTTAAAGGCCTTCAGGATCTCCTCCTTAGGGTCCCGCTGTAGCATACGGTCTGTCACTGAGACAAATAACATGGATAAACACAGAGGGTTAAATTCAGTGAATCGAGTTGACATGATCCCTTACAGTACAGAGAAGCATGTCTGCTCTACATATCATATTTTGTCCAATCAGAGATCATTCAGGGTCCCTACCTCTTCCACGTGGGTACAGTAGACAGGGAAGAGGTAAGGGTGGGGTTATGAGGGGGAATACAGGAGGAGTAGAAAGTGTGCAGCATTAATAAAGGCACACACCAACAAAGGGAATGTACACTAATATCAGGCATGGAACTATTCCAATAGTGTGTGTTTATTATACAACATGAAATTAAACACAGCAGGAACTTACCGACTTCATTAAAGTCATCAAAAGTTATTTTGCCATTGCCTTCTCTGTTGTAATCTTTTAGTATCTTCAGCACATCCACTTTCTTCACCTCAAAACCCAGAGCTCTCATTGCCACCTTTGGGTGAGATAGAGGAAGAGAGTTAAGTATGATACTTTTCCTGTCATATTAGACAGCAGATGGACACCAAGGTAACTTGTAGGTAGACGTTTACCTTGAGTTCATGGTAATCTATCTCTTTGTCTTTGTCTGTGTCAAACAGCTCAAACGCCTCTTTGATTTCAAGCTTTTGCTCCTCAGTCAACTCTCTCCTCTTCTTCCGCTTGGTTTTATCCACTGCCAGCTCAGTCCTGAACATCAGTGTCAGGTGTTGTGTCAAAACAAAGAAATAGCATAGATTGACTATAGACACGATGAGTTAGTCGATGAATCACTTAGTCACATGTACATATTACCTCAATTATCTCGACTAACCGGTGCCCCCGCACATTGACTCTGTATCGGTACCCCCTGTACAGTATATAGCCTCGCTATTGTTATTTTACTGCTGCTGTTTAATTATTACAACAACAAAAAAATTACTTAAAACTATAAAACTTCTTAAAGCATTGTTGGTTAAGGGTTTGTAAGTAAGAATTTCACTGTAGGTCTACAACTGTTGTATTCGGCGCATGTGACAAATAAAATTTGATTTGTGTAAATACTTAATTGCGACTACAGACACATATTACACTGTCAGGTGCTAAGGTTGACCAACACAGTTGGTTACTAGCTAACAATAGCTAGCTAACTATCAAAAATAAAACATATCTTGAGTTGTAACCTAACGTAGCCGGCGTGAAAGAAGACTGTGTCAAATATAACGTTGGCTAGATATGCTCGCTAACTCGCAACCATTGGCAACAAGTAATCTAGTTGGTTGGTGCTAGTTTGTTTCACAGTTCTTGCTAGGTAGTAATCCAATCGTTTAAATACTGTGCTCGAATAATAAACAAAATACCTTAAAGACAGACTCATCATTCAAGTTGTGCTATGTAGACCTAAAATGTCAAGAGAATCCGACAAAAACGTGAACCGGTAACAGGCAAAAGCCAGCTTCCAAAATCACAACAAACTATCTTGTAGCAAATCCGTTAGTCCGCGCCTGTTTCGTTGATTCCCATTGGTTGCTACATCATTGCTCCGCTTCAAAGTCACTTTTGATTCGACAAATGAAATATCGCGGTGCTACACATTTTCCTCCCGAAAAGACGTCCCGAAGTGCTTGTTACACTCTCTGCCCAGTAGAGGGTGATGCATGTCCATATTGACAAGAGGCAGAGACCAGTGATGGAAAATACTCATGCATGAGATCTGTTTCACAGTCTTTAGACCCAAGTGAAGCAGGAGGACTGGTAGACCTACACGTGAGCTACAACATCCTTAGCGTACACCCTTACCTCACACAGGAAGCGGCGCAGGTCCTAATCCAGGCTCTTGTCTTCTCCCGTCTGGACTACTGCAACTCGCTATTGGCTGGGTTCCCCTCTTGTGCCATCAAATCACTGCAACTTATCCAGAACGCTGCAGCCCGCCTGGTTTTCAACCTTCCCAAGTTCTCTCATGTCACACCACTCCTCCACACACTCCACTGGCTTCCAGTTGAAGCTCGCATCCACTACTACAAAACCATGGTGCTTACCTACGGAACAGCAAGATGAACTGCCCCTCCCTACCTTCAGGCTATGCTAAAACCCTACACCCCAACCCGAGCACTCCGTTCTGTCACCTCGGGTCTCTTGGACCTCCCACCCCTACAAGGAAGCCTGCTCCCACTCAGCCCAGTCCAAGCTCTTCTCTGTCCTGGCACCCCAATGGTGGACCCAGCTTTCCCCTGAAGCTAGGACATCAGAGTCCCTGCCCATCTTCCGAAAACATCTGAAACCCTACCACTTCAAACATTATCTTACATAATCTTCCTCCTCACCTCAACCCCACCCTTCTAGATCTGACTCTACTGATGGCTACGTTATTGAGGAAAATGTTCTTTCTATGCCTGTGAAATATGGTTGTCCCACCTAGCTATCTCAAGATGAATGTACTAACTGTAAGTCGCTCTGGATAAGAGTGTCTGCTAAATGACTCAAATGTCAAATATAAAATGCAGTAGTAGTAGTTGTAGTCATAGTAGTAGTAGAGGCCATTATTAGTAATTATGTAACAATCGTAGTAGACTACTAGGCCATATCAGGAAAGTGTAGCTTTTGTTTCACTTTTATCTCAGTGTTAATTCTCAATAGAGCTACAGGGTCTTTGCACCAATTCGGTTCGATTTCACAACATTTTTACATTCTTTCATGAAGAGCACATGTTCCACATTTTCCCATCTCAAGAGTAAAACTAATAAAATACTTCTATAGTAATTACCTTAAGTGCCAAATAAAGTAACAGGGTTGACCGTAACAGGGTTGACTGTAACAGGGTTGATAATTTCATCTTAAATTAGCCATATATCTCCATATGACAGGGAGAATGGAAGCTTTTTGTGTGCAACATAGAGGGGCAATTGAATGCAAGCTTCACCAAAAAAAGTTACATTGTTAAAACATTTCTAGCCTGTCTATCTACTTTATGTGTTGTGCTTGACCTGCTCAGTTATCCACCACAAAACTCCAGAAAATGGCCAAAAATAGTAGAACCAGCCCATCTGCTTTTACACTATCAAATCAAATAAAATGTATTTATATAGCCCTTCGTACATCAGCTGATATCTCAAAGTGCTGTACAGAAGCCCAGCCTAAAACCCCAAACAGCAAGCAATGCAGGTGTAGATACACGATGGCTAAGAAAAACTCCCTTGAAAGGCCAAAACCTAGGAAGAAACCTAGAGAGGAACCAGGCTATGAGGGGTGGCCAGTCCTCTTCAGTGCCGGGTGGAGATTATAACAGAACATGGCCAAGATGTTCAAATGTTCATAGATGACCAGCATGGTCAAATAATAATAATCACAGTGGTTGTCGAGTGTGCACCAAGTCAGCACCTCAGGAGTAAATGTCAGTTGGCTTTTCATAGCCGATCATTAAGAGTATCTCTACCACTCCTGCTGTCTCTAGAGAGTTGAAAACAGCAGGTCTGGGACAGGTAGCACGTCCGGTGAACAGGTCAGGATTCCATAGCCGCAGGCAGAACAGTTGAAACTGGAGCAGCAGCACGGCCAGGTGGACTGGGGACAGCAAGGAGTCATCATGCCAGGTAGTCCTGAGGCATGGTCCTAGGGCTCAGGTCTGAGAGAAAGAGAGAAAGAGAGAATTAGAGACAGCATAGTTAAATTCACACAGGACACCGGATAAGACAGGAGAAGGGGTCAGGAGACACTGTGGCTCCATCCGATGATACCCCCGGACAGGGCCAAACAGGAAGGATATAACCCCACCCACTTTGCCAAAGCACAGCCCCCACACCACTAGAGGGATATCTTCAACCACCAACTTACCATCCTGAGACAAGGCCGAGTATAGCCCACAAAGATCTCCGCCACGGCACAACCCAAGGGGGGGGGGGCGCCAACCCAGACAGGAAGATCACGTCAGTGACTCAACCCACTCAAGTGACACACCCCTCCTAGGGACGGCATGAAAGAGCACCAGTAAGCCAGTGACTCAGCCACAGTAACTGGCTCAGCCACTATGACTATTAGTTCAATGTTTCTTTAAAAATAAACAATTCTAAAAAGGAATAGTTTCACCATATTAAAATGAGAGTTCAGTTCACATAACAGGATTGACTTTAAAATGAGGGGCAGGTTTTTTTTAAATGACTATCAAAGCAACTCAATAGCTAGGTCTTTATAATGATGGTAAAAACTTGGAGAAATGTTGGGGTTAAGTGGGCTAAAATCTTCCTGGAAGTGACAGATGGTGCAAGGAAATGTCGAAACGTCTTTATTCATATTAAATACCTGATTTACTGAATTCTCCATGTGGTCTATATTAAAGGGCACTTCATTGAATATAACAGGCTTGTCACACCCTGATCTGTTTCACCTGTCTTTGTGATTGTCTCCACCCCCGTCCAGGTCTGGGTCTTACCTTCATACCTGATAGTACGAACTGGCCATGACTGACCCAGCAGACCCGGGCCAGCTGCTCAATGCCATCTCCTCCCAAAGAGCCTCCATTGGTAGGCACGAGAAATTGCTTTGTGTTGGACATGCTGCTGGAGCAATTCCGCGGGTTGTCTGTGGGGCAGCCTGACACAGTACCCCCCCCCCCCCCCCCCAAAGGTGCGGACTCCGGCCGCAAAACCTGAACCTATAGGGGAGGGTCTGGGTGGGCATCTATCTGCGTTGGCGGCTCAGGTGCGGGACGCAGACCCCGCTCCACCACTTGCTCACCCCACTTTGGTGGCACCTCTGGTGCGGGGACCCTCGTCGCCGACCCCGGACTGGAGACCCTCGTTGCGGGCCCCGGACTGGGTACCCTCGTTGCGGGCCCCGGACTGGGCACCCTCGTTGCGGGCCCCGGACTGGGCACCCTCGTTGCGGGCCCCGGACTGGGCACCCTCGTTGCGGGCCCCGGACTGGGCACCCTCACCGCGGGCCTCGGACTGGGCACCCTCACTGCGGGTCCCGGACTGGAGGCCGTCTCTGGAGGCTCCAGACTGGAGACCCTCTCTGGAGGCTGCGGACTGGAGACCGTCTCTGGAGGCTCCGGACGGTCATTGTAGGCTTCGTGCCATGGATCATCACTGGAGGCTTCGTGCCAAGGATCATCACTGGAGGCTTCTTGCCATGGATCATCACTGGATGTTTCGCGCCATGGATCATCACTGGAGGCTTCTTGCCATGGATCATCATTGGAGGCTTCGTGCCATGGATCATTACTGGAGGCTTCGTTCAAAGGATCATCACTGGAGTGGAGAGACACACAGGGGGCCTGGCTCTGGGAGCAGGCACAGGACTCACCAGGCTGGGGAGACATACAGGAGGCTTAGTTCTTGGCAGAGTCACCAGATACACTGGGCCGTGGAGGTGCACTGGCGGTCTCGAGCGCAGAGCTGGCACTACCCGTTCTGGCTGGATGCCCACTTCCACCCGGCAAATGCGGGACGCTGGCACAGAGCACACCGGCCTGTGAATGCTCACTCAAGACACCGTGGGCACCATAGCACGGTGCCTGACCAGTCACATGCTCGCCAATGTTAGCACGGGGAGTTGGCCCAGGTCTGAATCCTGACTCTGCCACACTCCCCGTGTGCCCCCTACCAAAGAAAATGGGGGGCTGCCTCTCGTGCCTGCTTCGCTGGTTAGCCTCCTCATATCGCCGTCGCTCAGCTTTAGCTCCTTACAGTTCCTCTTTCGGACGGCGATATTCCCCAGCCTGCCTCCAGGGTCCTTTCCCGTCCAGGATTTCCTCCCAAGTCCATGAATCCTGAACACGCTGCTCCTCCTTACAACGCTGCAATTATTTTTATTAGAAAAGACTCCGAACAAAACAATAAATACTACAAAACAAACCGTGAAGCTAAAGGCTATGTACCATAAACAAAGTCAACTTCCCACAAAGACAGGTGGGAAAAGGGCTACCTAAGTATGGTTCTCAATCCAAAACAACGATAGACAGCTGTCCCTGATTGAGAACCCTACCCGGCCAAAACATAGAAATACAAATAATAGAACATAGAATACCCACCCCAAATCACACCCTGACCAAACCAAATAGAGACATAAGAAGGATCTCTAAGGTCAGGGAGTGATACCACCGCCCCTCAGTAACTCGGCGGTTAGCAGCGCCGCCACCCGGCCACTCCACCTTCCCGGGAGCCCTTTAATGGAGAGCCGAGTACCTGTAGGCTGTTTTTAGCTCAGTGTGCCCTCATCTTCGAGCTTCAGCCCTCCTTCTTCCCCTCAGATCGCTCCAAGATAGCCTATCTCATCATGCTGATGTTTGGGAGGGCTCTCACCTTGGCTACTGCCGTATGGGAACAACAGCCGGCCATGTGATGGTGTCTGGAGGGGTTCATGGGAAAGGTGAGGAAGGTTTTTGATTTCGCTCGCACGTCCAGGGATTCCACCTCACCTCTGAGTCATCTCCGAAGTCTCCGGCAGTTCTCGAGTTTTCCCGACATTCCTCGACAGTCACCGAAGATGGCCGAGGCACTATTTCCCAAGCCTATGCAACTAGACAGAGCTGGGCTGTCACCAGTAGAATGACAACACAGGATCAACACAAGGAGCTGTCTGTATTGTGGGAGTTATGGTCATTTTGTGTCCTCTTGCCTGGTAAAAAACCAGGCTCACCGGTAGGAGCGAGTGCTTTGGTGGGCCATATGGGGAACTTTTTTGCTGCCCTTAATCACACCCCTTATCATGCCATTCTGCTTTGGGGAAACCAGTCCAAATCTCTCCAGGTCCTCATTGACTCTGGGGCCGATGAGTGCATTTTGGACGACACACTGTCTTCCGAGCTGAACATCCCCACTCAGCCCTTCTCCATTCCCATGGATGTTAGAGCGCTGGACAGGCGCTCTATAGGTTGGGTCACCCATAACGCCACTCCCATCAACCTACGTGTGTCAGGGAATCACAGCGATACCATTCAATTCCTGCTCATCATGTCCCCCCAGATTCCTGTGGTTTTGGGATTCTCCTGGCTCCAGCGACGCAATCCCCACTTCAACTGATCTACAGGTGCTATCATGGGCTGGAGTCCATTCTGCCATGCCCATTGTCTGAAGTTGGCGCATCCTGCCCCGGGACGTCTTCCTGGAGGCTCGGAAGTTTCTCCAGACTTCTCCGCCATTCCTGCGGAGTACCACTTCCCCTCCGCCGCACCGCTCCTATGACTGAAGGATTTACCTTCTTCCTAGCACCAGGGACACCAGGGACATCTGTACTCTTTGTCGGGACTACAGTCCAAGGCTATGGAGACCTACATTGGGGACTCCCTAGCTACAGGATTTATCCATCCCGCTGGCACAGGTTGCTTCTCCGTGGAGAAAAAGGACAAGATCCTGCTCCCCTGCATTGACTATCGTATCGGGGACTCAATGACATTACTGTGAAGAACCGTTATCCGCTACCACTCATTTGCTCTGCCTTTGAGCTGCTCCAGGGGGCCACTGTTTTCTCCAAGCTGGATCTACGAAACGCCTACCACCTGGTGCGGATACGAGAGTGGGATGAGTGGAAGACCTCCTTCAACACAGCCAGAGGCCTCTGCAAATATCTGGTCATGCCCTTTGGGATTACCGACACCCCTGCTGTGTTCCAGGCTCAGGTGAATGATGTTCTCCAGGACATGCTGTACCGGTTCGTCTTCGTCTACATTGATGACATCCTCATCTTCTCCCGCTCCCCCCAAGAACACATGCTCCACGTCCGACAGGTTCTCCAGCGCCTTCTGGAGAGCCAGTTGTTTGTTAAGGCGCAAAAGTGCGAGTTCCATCACTCCACCATTCCCTTTTTGGGCTACATCATCTCTGCTGGGAGTGTCCAGATGGATCCCGAGAAGGTGAGAGCGGTGGTAGATTGGCCTCAGCCTACGTCCAGGATGCAGCTGCAACGCTTCCTGGGGTTTGCCAACTTTTAGCGCCGCATTATCTGGGGTTATAGCACCCTGGCCTCCCCCCTGTCTGCACTCACCTCTACCAAGGTTCCGTTCAGGTTCACGGTCATCTGCCGCTGACCGGGCGTTCTGGGACCTTAAACACTGCTTCACCACTGCTCCTATACTGGTTCATCCCTGACCCTTCCCGTCAGTTTGTGGTGGAGGTCAATGCTTCGGATGTCGGAGTGGGGGCTGTCCTGTCCCAACGTTCTGCCCTGGACCTCAAACTTTGTTCCTGCGCCTTCCTCTCTCAACGCCACTGAGAGAAATTACGATATGGGGAATCGGGCGCTTCTCGCAGTGAAGATGGTTTTGGAGGAATGAAGGCACTGGCTATAAGGGGCGGAACATCCATTCATTGAGTGGACCAACTACAAAAACCTGGAGAATCTCCGCACCGCCAAGCGCCTCAACTCCAGGCAAGTGAGATGGCCCCCCGGTTCAACTTTTCCCACTCCTACCATCTGGGATCCAAGAACGTCAAGCCAGATGCCCTGTCTCGCCGCTATAACCCCACGGTTACCACCCCGGAGCCCGAAGACCATCCTTCCCATCTTGTTCCTGGCGACAGCATTCAGCTGGGATATAGGGAAACAGGTCCGGGAGGCACAGCAGTCCCAGCCAAACCCTGGGGGATAACCGGATGTTTGTGCCTGACGCTGTTCCCGCTCCGCAGTCCTGGAGTGGGCCCATTCCTCCTTGCCTGTCACCCGGGCTCTCGTCGGACCCTGGCCTTCGTGTGACAACGCTTTTGGTGGCCTACTATGGTTCCAGATGTTGCCACGTTTCTCGCCGCCTGCACAGTCTGTGAACAGAACAAGACTCCTCCTCCTGTCCCTCACCGTCCCTGGTCCCATATATCCCTGGATTTCGTCATGGGTCTCCCCCCGTCTGAGGGCAACACTGCCATTCTGACTGTGGTCGAACGGTTTTTCAAAGCCACCACTTCATTTCCCTCTCCAAACTACCCTCAGCCAAGAAGACGGCCTAGCTTATGGTGCAGCACGTCGTCCGGATCCACAAACTCCCGGTGGTCATGGTCTCCGACCGGGGTCCGCCGTTCTCGTGCCGGTTCTGGAAGGCGTTCTACGCGCTCATTGGGTCGTCAGCCAGTGTGTACTCCGGATTCCACCCCCAGTCTAACGGCCAGTCAGAGCGAACCAACCAGGACTTAGAGACGGCTCTTCGCTGCCTAGTCTCCATCAAACCTACCACCTGGAGTCAGCAACCAGTATGGGTTGAGTACGCTCGCAACACCCTTTCTTGCTCTGCCACGGGTCTCTCCCTTCGAGTGTTCCTTGGGATATCAGCCTCCCCTCATCACCGACTTCCACCGCCGGCACCCCGGTCAAGCAGGTACCCCCTCCAGGTGTCACCCATCTTCCCCATTATCCACTGTGTATTTATACCTGTGTTCTCTGTTTGTCTGTTGCCTGTTCGTCAAGTCAACCAGCGTTTTTGTGTCTCAGCTCCTGCTTTTCCTAAGCTCTTTTTTTCTCACCCTCCTGGTTTTGACCCTTGCCTGTACTGACTGCCTGCCTGCCTGACGACTCTGCCTGCACCTGAGCCTGCCTGCCAACCTGTACCTTTGCGCCACCTACCCTGACCCTGAGCCTGCCTGCCTTCTGGTACTGTTGCCCCACCTCTGGTTTACTGACCCTGCCTGCCTTGACCTGTCCATTGCCTGCCCCTGTTGGATTATTAAACCATTGTGAATTCAACGTTGTCTGCATCTGGGTTTTACCTTCATACCTGATAAGGCTTTTAAAACCCAATATTGGTGCACAAATTTTACATAAAATGTCAAAGAGATGCAAAAGGCACTCATTTCGTGGAATGACCCTACATTCAAACCACTCACGCAATAACTCTCTCTCTTTATCTGAATGTATCTGAGTTCTTGTCTCTCGGTGAGATTCTATGTTCTATTATTGACCTTATTAATAACTGTAAAAAATATTGTTGCCTTACTGCGTGTCTGCAACAGGCTCTAACTTGGCATTAGACGCAGATCTAGGATCAGCTAACCTTGATGAAAATGATTATAGGAATTGCAAAACTGCTCTTAGATCAGTGTCTAGACTTCCTATTCATTTATCAGGATAGTTTTTTGGGGGATGATTTAGAAATGAATTGGGTGCGTGCTTCTGTGGGATTGTTATATAATCTGCTGTACAATGTGGCATGTTGTTATCTAATAACAATCTAATTAAATTATGTCTCTCTCTCTCCTATGCCCTCAGACAAGTACTGACTGTGCCCAGAGTATTTTTTCACTGCCCTGGGTCACCACACACCCACACACAAACTCGCACACTCACAACCTGGGTCATAAGGTAACATGAGTGGCGGGTGGGGGGCATGTGTGCTACAGTGAGAGGCATATAGCCCCAAACATGTTCTCCCCTGAGAACATATTCCAGGACTTCAAATTTCTGTGTTAGGAAACAAACACAAACACTTAAACAACACACACACACACAAACATGTACTAGGTTGACTTTCTGACTGCGTCTCTCCAGCCAGTCTAAACCGGTTTGTGTTTATCTATGGCACAGTAGCTGCTCCTGTAGAGCATCAGCCAAAACTGTACTCAAGTGGCCTTTCATCGTGTGTGTGTGTGTGCGTGCGTGCGTGCGTGCGTGTGTGTGTGTGTGTATTTCCTGACACATACTGTATATTGGTGTGTCTGTTCTGAACACACCACATCTGAAACACAAGTTTCAAGTTTCATTAGTTGTACTTACGGGATACCCATGGTATACATAGTCCAACCAAATTCTTACTTTCAGGTTAATTCTCGACAATGCAACAATAAGAAATAATAAAATATAAAAATGTGAACATAAAGTAAATGGCTCAGTAGAATAAATAATATTATTTTGCATAAGTATAACACAGGAAGGCACAATTTATAGACCAATATTTACACGTCTTGGGGAACGGGGGATTGGGGGGCAAGTGTTTACATTGTGCAGTGTTTAGCAATTATAATAAGAGACTGGTAGTAGCAGTTGGGATGTGTGTGTGTGTGTGTGTGTGTGTGTGTGTGTGTATGTGTGTGTGTGTGTGTGTGTGACTGACATGAGAACAGACCTCAGGGGGGAAACACCGCCTTTTCCTGTTGCAGAGATATCTGACTTCCTGACCCACTAATTCTCAAAATGTCCACAGCTACTATACCATGGCTGCCCAACCCTCTTCCTGGAGATCTACTGTCCTGTAGGTTTTCAGTCCAACCCTAATTTAGCATATCTGATTCAGCTAGTTAAGGACTTGTTGAGCAGCTAATAAGTCGAATCAGGTGTGTTAAATTACGGTTGAACTAAAAACTCAAAGGACGGTAGATCTCCAGGAAGAGGGTTGGGCAGCCTTGTGCTACCCCGTAGAACAGGGCGTCAAACTCATTCCTTTCAATGAAGACCTAGACAACCAGGCATGGGGAGTTCCTTGCTAAATAGTGACCTTAATTCATCAATCAAGTACAAGGGTGAAGCGAAAACCCGCAGACACTGGAGTGAGCTTAAAACGTGCTAATGCAAATGAAAAATAAGAGTGCTCTCTCTCTCTCTGTGTCAGGGTGGTGACTAAGATATGACAAAGTTCTAGCAAAGAATGGGACAGGCCTTGCTCAGATAGGGAAAGGCCCTAGCGTGTCTATGTGTGGAGGGGTTGGGAACGGTTCATTAGCTCACGTTTCAAAGATCTTTGTCACTCTATCTGCAGTGCTCATTACAGTATTAGCATAAAATACTACATCATGACATCTGAATCTGTCCACACAACTGTGTCCACTGTCCAGACCGCAGAGATGAACTGAGTCAGTAGTTCACATGAGCCTTAGCCAATATCTGGGGGGGGGGGGGGGGGGGGCAGAGAGCGTGTTGGAGGATACAATGCTCTCTTGTCCTGTCTGGTTATTCAGCATTGGAATGGAAAAAGGGAGCTAGAGAGGGAGGAGAGAAAGAGAGGATAGAGGGAGAGGGGAGAAAATAGAATCTACAAGAGGCAGAAGGAACAGGCAGCTCTCTCCAAACCCTGCTGTGGTGTACAATGTGATAGCGGGCCCAGTAACTCCAAACCCTGCTATTCACCAATAACCCTGCTATTGAAAGAGGGACCCATAACCCTGCTTTTAATCCACTTAACTAATTCTTACACAGTTCACAGTTTCTACAAAACGGCTTCTTTATTTCAAACAAAGGAAGATCATGATAGCATTCAGATCAGTAATGGCTATAATGGCATCACTTACACAAACAGAAAAACGACAAATACAAAAATATATTGCACTTTGTTTGGAGGTGAAGATCAACTTTGAAGGACAATTGACCTGTAAACATTTCAAATGTATTTTTTTCTTATTTTATTTTTACATCTGGCTGTTTCTTTGCCTCTTATGTAAATACAGAGCTTCTTTCTGGTGTCATATGTCCACATACTACAATCAAACAAGTGCTTAGTAGGGTACTGTATCTATGGAGGGTTTAGTGAGGAAAGACACCTGAAAGACAGAGAGAGTGAGTGAGTGCTTCACAGATACACCAGTGTCTGAACACACACACTAGTCATTTCACCATGTACCACATTCCCCATTCAGGAAACCCAAGACACAATAACACCTCTCTAAAAACATTTCCTTTCATTTGTTTCTTAGTTACTTTGTTCTAAAAGAGTCTTTGATCGGTGTTGTTTCTAGTTAAGTAGTAATGGTGGTGAGAAGACAACGGACATGTTCCAGCATATATGACAGTTGAGGAAGAAAAGATATGGAAGTTAAGTAGAAAAACAGTGAGAGGCATGTGCAAAATTCACTCTGAGGCTGGAGGAGATCCTGACCACTGTTTCCAACAGTCCAACAGTGGATTATCTATTTTCTTCTTCTCCTCTCCTTTCTAGTCTTAGATGTGCCACGTAATGGTCATATGTACCAGAAGCTTGGTCTAAGGACAATCAATTATTTCTGACCAGCAGAGAACCGTGATGCTGGTCAGACTGAGGCGTCTCCTGGCCTCTCCACAGAGTGTCTATCAGAGCTGACATCCCTGCATCTGTTGATCTATGTACCCGAGAAAACTAAGGATGAGACGCAATGTTGGCCCCAGTAGGGGGTTATAGCGGCGGCCATGTTGGATCCATCTGTAGGTGACTGGCTCCAGTAGGACGTTATAGCGGCGGCCATGTTGGATCCATCTGTAGGTGACTGGCTCCAGTAGGGGGCTATAGCGGCATCCATGTTGGATCCATCTGTAGGTGACTGGCTCCAGTAGGGGGCTATAGCAGCGGCCATGTTGGATCCATCTGTAGGTGTAGATGCCTGTCTGCTCTGAGCAGGTCAGTGTTGTGCTCAGCGAGAGGGGCAGAGGTCGGGTCTCCTTACCACCTGACCTCCACAGCCCGGCTCTGGGTTAGGGTCAACCTGAGGAACACAGGGGGAAGAGTAGGCTAGTTAGACCTACAATAATGTGTGTGTGTGTGTGTGTGTGTGTGTGTGTGTGTGTGTGTGTGTGTGTGTGTGTGTGTGTGTGTGTGTGTACGCGTGGATGTGTGGTGTGTGTGTGTGAGTACCTCGGAGTAGAGCGGCGGGGGCTGGTATCTGAACTCTGTAATGTAAGCGCGCAGTGTTCCCTGGTCCTCTTCGTTGACCTCTGACCCCTCACAGCGCTCCAGACAGCCCCACCTCTGCTCCTCTGTCACCACCAAGTCACTGTAGCTGGGGGGAGCTGTGAATACACACACAGCATAGGATTAACTTGGGAGAACACACAAACAATACACAGTACACACACAGTACACAAACACACAGTACACGCTCACACACAGGTGTATGTCGTACCCTCAGGTCTCTCTGGCCAGCTGATGCTACTACAGTAGCTGCTGATGCTGCTTGTTCGATTGGTGAATGCATGGAGGGGGATGGTCCCGATCACCAACGGCAACGATAGAGACAGGTTCAACCCCCCAGGGATGTCCACATACACCTGAGAGAGACAGAGGTAGATATTGTCTTATTGACAGCCCAAATGATGATATACCAGAAAGATAACCTTTACAGTATAAGACTGCAAATATCCTGCTAAACCGGTTTGATTTTGCGAGGAGATTTGACTGACACTTATTTACCATTCTACAATATTAATACATGTATTACCATATAAACTATACACCATATTATAATTCCTCACCACCAGTGAGTACTCCACTCTGATGAGTGGACAGTCCAGGATGGATGGGGACACTGGGGGTATGTGGAGGAGTTTTCCATCCCAGCTCTGGCTCTTCCCCTGGGGTAGGGTGTCCCCACGCAGGGCTGCCATCTGCTGCTGGAGCTGCCTGGCCTTTCCCTTGGCGAAGTAGGTCTGGGTCTGGCTCAGCGCTGCCTTGGGCACCACCACCCTGGACGAACAGTTCTCCACCTCTGCAAAGATCTGGATGGACTCACCTAGAAGAGGAGGAGAGGAGAGGAAAGAGGAGAGGATGAGGCTGTGAGATGGGGGTGGTATGGGAGGGGGGAATGGGACAGTGTGTGTGTGTGTGTGTGTGTGTGTGTGTGTGTGTGTGTGTGTGTTACTCACCTGGCGTGTATCCCTTCCTCTCTATCTTGGCGCTGAGTGAGATGGGTCCCGAGGCACAGAACCAACAACATAAGGTCTTGTCCTTGGTGCCAGCTTGAGGGGCCTATACATAGACATTTCACAAAAACTGTGAGCATGTGTGTATGTGAGATGTGTGTGTGTGTATATGTGTGTGTGTGTGTGTGTGTGTGTGTGTGTGTGTATGTGAGGTGTGTGTGTGTATGTATGTGTGTGTGTGTATGTGAGGTGTGTGTGTATGTATGTGTGTGTGTGTATGTGTGTGTGTGTGTGTGTGTGTGTGTGTATGTGAGATGTGTGTGTGTGTGTGTGTACACCCCACAATCCTCACCAGCAGCAGTGGTGTGTTGATATCGATGTGTTCAAACACAGTAAACTCTTTCTTGACTTTGAAAGGCAGCAGCCATGGTCTGTAGAGCTCTGCTCTCACCCAGTACCTCACACTGCCATGCTTCCCTTCAAACGACGTGGCCAGGGGCCTGAGAGGGGGAGTGGAGGGAAGGGGAGTGGAGGGAAGAGGAGAAGAGAGGGGGAGAGGAGGGGAGAGGAGAAGAGAGGGGGAGAGGAGGGGAGAGAAGAAGAGAGGGGGAGAGGAGGGGAGAAGAGAGGGGGAGAGGAGGGGAGAGGAGAAGAGAGGGGGAGAGGAGGGGAGAAGAGAGGGGGAGAGGAGGGGGGAGGAGAAGAGGGGGAGAGGAGAAGAGAGGGGGAGAGGTGTATAGGATTATACTTTTTACATTTCTATCTTTAGATAAGATTCCATATTTGGGGTTCAGATTTATGTTACAGCTGTGTGTGTGTGTGTGTGTGTGTGTGTGTGTGTTACATACATCTGTGGTAGCAGGAAGCTAAAGGCGAATTCGTGTAATCCTGTGTTGAGAACAGTGAGGGTCTCCTCTGTACTGTCCTCATCTGAAATACAGGAAAACAAGATTCCAAATACCATACCTGACACACACTAATCTACACACATAGACACACACCCACCATTTCATGTCATTGTTTCACGTTGTGCTTTCAAGTGCCTCATTCCAAATCAACATCAAGATAATAAACCCAGTAGTAAATGCTGGACGACACATAAGCGCACATTAAAACATGTTTTTTATAACACACCACACAAATTCACACATAAATGCTTTATAACACATAAAACCCAGTCATCGTATTTAATTTGAATGTTACCCATTGTGTCAGGTCATAAACGCATCAAATACAACATTTCTTGTAATTTCCTCCATGAACACTTCAGATACTACAGGGCACAGCAGAGACCTGAAGACACACCCAGGCTGAGCAAACGTGATTCCCCTTTCACTTCCTTTATCTACATGTTATTGTGTACGTTGATGTGTGAATCTCTGATCATCTATTTTCTGCCACCTCAGCAGTCTTGCATTTTCTCATTTGCAGCTGAGAACATTGTGGAACATTTTGTATGTGCGTGTGTGTGTTTGTTTTTAAATCACACCGGCAGCGCGAGGAGAGCAGGAGCAGACTGGTATGAACCAGAATGAGCAGCGGATTTTCAGCCTGATACTCCAATGCATACATACTTAGCTTGCCATTGGAGGAAAGCTAACCTGGTCCCGCCCCTCCACCAAGCCCCTTTATGAATGGCCATGTGTTCTGTAATATGGGAGAATTGAGAGAGGGAGACATGAACAGAGAGATAGGGAGGGTAGGAGAGAGAGAAAGAGAAAGGGAGGGAGATAGAAAGATTTAGGTATTGAGTGATACTCAGAGAGAGGGAGGGAGGGAGGGAGGGAGACAGACAGACAGACAGACAGACAGAGACAGACAGACAGACAGACAAAGACACTACAGTCTAGATCTGTCTGTCTATTTGAGAGAAATAAAGAGGGACTCGAGAGTAGGTACATTCATGCATCTTTATTAAAAACCAACAACATATTTTATTTGACAAATTCCTCAATCAATCAACACACAAATACAATCAAGGTTATTACAGTGCAACAAAATAAGGAAAACATAAAATACTTACAGATCATGAACTAATAAACACTATGCTTGAGCAACAGTGGAGATCAAATCAGTGTAGGCTCTGGTCCTGGAGAGCTACAGGGTGTACCGGCTTTTGTTCCAGCCCAGCACTAACACACCTGGGTCACATACTCATGTTCCACTATTTAGAACACTGTTGGTTCAATCAGGTGAGTTAGTGCTGGAAATAAAAATCCTGCACCCCATGTAGCTTTCCTGAGGTAAACAGATGATCAGCACATACATGACATCATTTACCAGCCAGCTACATAAGCAACCCTACCCTACTGATTAACACTGTTTTCACAAAGGCTATTCTGAACTAAAGGGCACCGGTAGGTTATCTGAACTTAAGGGCACCGGTAGGTTAGAGCACCGGTAGGTTATCTGAACTAAAGGGCACTGGTAGGTTATCTGAACTAAAGGGCACTGGTAGGTTAAGCTGCCACAGGTAGGTTACGTTGCTGAAAAGGCAACCAGTCTTCTGTTGAAGGTCTTGGTGTTGTCATATTGTGATGGATAAATGTTCGAGAAAATATGACTTCAGCTCTCACATTAATTACCCTGGCAACAAGAGCCTGATTCGCCTATGCAAAAGTGCATTTACTGTAATACGAGATAGGACTTGTTTGTATTGCTGTGTTATGTCAAGAGTCTATATTTATTGCGCTGTATACTAACTATGGGGTTGTTTTTCTTTTAAATGGAAAAACTAAAAGTGTATCTCTTGGTGTTGTTAACCCCTGTAAAGATGCTAAATAAATCCTAAATGTTTCACTTTACATGTCCCATTAGACCAGCTATTATGAAAATTGTTATCAGCTGAAACTGAACCTCAGTAGCCTAGTAAGGTAATAGGCACTACTGTAAACGCCCTCTTTGGTCAATGCAATGATACATTTCTTAATAGTACCTGTTGATGTAACATATCAGTTACTTTATGGAAGATGTGTGGCATAGGCCTGCCTACGTGTTAGGCTAATTGTGCAGTACATTAACGGAACTGTTACAGCAGCAAATTGAAGACAAAGTTGCATGCTTAAGAATTTTTATTTCCCAAGATGGAATGATGTCATCCTAGACACATATGGCAGTTTAGACCAATCAGAGGCGAAAGGGGTGTCCCCCCACGCGCCCCCTTCCCTCAGCCAGTTTGTGATCAGGTTTGAACCGCTTCTAACAAAGGGAGTAAACTTCAGGTTGTCATCAGCAAAACAACGTTATTGATAAAATTATAAAACAAAAGCAGTAATAAACCTACAAAAATATTCTAACTTTAACCGCTTTTAGTTAGATTAGCCCTCGATCGTGTCAAATTTTGACAACATTTTGAGGTTTCTTAACTCGCTAAATAAAACGCAGAGAAGGCTTTACAAACTTCAATTCGAATAAATCACAATTACTGTAGAATCTACAGTAATTGTAATATGTGTCATAATAAGACATCAATTGAGCAAATATTTATGTCGCATCTGGCGTATTAAACAGCCTAAATTGGATGCAGAAAACCTATCCTTTGTCGCATCAGGACCACTATCCCACCTGACTAAGAACTGTAATTTGTTCCAAAGAATGTGTGATGTGTGTGTTACGCAGTTTATGTCAAATTTAACTCATCGTCAATCATGTAACCTACAAATGGCGTAAGCTATAATTACCAGCAATGACAGAGCTCCATAACATAGCTGGAATCTGACAATTCAGAACAACCGGAACTAGGCCTTTCCATATATACCCAATTTCAAGTTTGCCAGCACATCTCTGTGAGAATGAGTGCGTAATTATGATGTGGTTGTCCCTTACCTCTCTCCTCTCCTATTAACGTGTCGCTATGGTTTAAGTATTCCACCTCCTCGGTGTAATTCTGAGTGTAGGCAGTGTTGGCTCCGGCGTTCCGGGACTCGGTCCACCGCACCTTGGCTATGCCTCTGGCGGTTATGTTCAACGTTTTGACGCGAACCTCGCCGGTGACTTCGATTATCACCCTCCCCGAGACCGAATCCCCGCCGGAGTAAACGGGGACGTTGTTGTCGTTCAGATAGTCGAAGTAGACCGCTAAAGTTTTCACCTTTCCCAGCACCATGGTGTTAGAGAACGTCTATGAAAACTGAGAAATCATAAGGAACCCTCCGCCCACGACCCCTCGCTTTTTGCTCAGGATAGAGGATGCGCCCTGCGGGCTGGGATAGTGGTCCTCTCGCTGACGGTTCATATGGATGTCAGAGGTTCAGGGTTACAGCAGCGGCTAAAAGCTGTCATCCTCCCAGTGCGTTCATTTCTAATGGTCTCCTCCTCCACTTTCTAGTATGAACAGCTGCTTCGTGTCTCAGCGCTCTTAAAGGAGCCTCGCCATAATAAACTTATTGGGATGTGCGTACAATTGCGCATTAGTTCATCCTTCCTCATGTTGCTGAGTTGAGTTCATATAGATAGGCTACAGATCTCGGATCAGCTTCTCAAATCCAAAAACCCAAATGCAAACCGAAAAACATAACTGACCTTCGATCAGTGTTGGGGCAATTTCATTATTTTTGGAGAGGATAGGCCTACAGTTTCCACAACTGTTGTAATTTCATTATAATGTCCCATTCTTAAAGAGTTACTACCTTACGGACCTTCAACCCTTCCTTTGCTCTGTTCCCACCCTTTTGGTCGCTCTTCCACATTCACTTTTGACATTTGGTCCAAAAATTGGTTCTGATGAAAGTCCTACTGGCCATATGAACCTTCTTACAGAAAATGACAATACTATAGTCCCTTACCGCCATCTACTTGTGAAAAGAAGAACAGGCTAGTAAGAGCATTTCATGATAGACAAAAATATAAAGGCAACATGCAAACATTTAAAAAGTTTTTCTGAGTTATAATCAATTGGGGTGATAGGTAGTCTAGTATTTAGGGCATTGTGCCAGTAACCGAAAGGTTGATAGATCAAATCCCTGAGCTGACAAGATACAAATCTGTCATTCTGCCCCTGAACAAGGACGTTAACCCACTGATCCTAGGCCATCATTGCAAATAATAATT
This sequence comes from Oncorhynchus mykiss, assembly GCF_013265735.2. NCBI lineage: Eukaryota > Metazoa > Chordata > Actinopteri > Salmoniformes > Salmonidae > Oncorhynchus > Oncorhynchus mykiss. The sequence continues at coordinate 21,615,480 of NC_048569.1, read as the reverse complement.
TGTTCTTAACTGACTTGCCTAGTTAATTTAGGCCATAATTTATGGATTTTCCATGACTGGGTAGGGGCGCAGCCATGGGAGGGCATAGGCCCATTCACTTGGGAGCCAGGCCCTGTCACGTTCTGACCTTAGTTCCTTTGTTTTGTCTTTGTTTTAGTATGGTCAGGGCCTGAGTTGGGGTGGGCAGTCTATGTTTGTTTTTCTATGGTGTTTTTGAGTTTGGCCTGGTATGGTTCTCAATCAGAGGCAGGTGTCGTTAGTTGTCTCTGATTGAGAATCATACTTAGGTAGCCTTTTTCCACCTGTATTTGGTGGGTGTTTGTTTTCTGTTATGTGTCTGCACCAGCCAGAACTGTTTTCGGTCGTTTCTCTTGGTTATTTTCGTGTTCATTTAATAAATATGGACACATACCACGCTGCACCTTGGTCCTCACCTTCTTCCACCGACGATGACCGTTACAGGCCCAGCCAATCAGAATGAGTTTTTCCACACAAAAGGCCTCTATTACAGACAGAAATAGTCCTTTTAATCTTTACACATTTTTTAAAAGTACATAATGTTACAAATTTGAAAAAGGTATATCATTGATTAATTAATTCAATTTGCTTTTGCAAATTCATTCACGTCCAACTCCCACATTACTGGTACAGTACTGATGGTTCATTAACGTCTATACATAGATTAAAATCGTCTTTGCAGCTTCCAACGTATTCCAAAACCAAACTTTGGAAAATTAGGAAAAACGTTTTTCCTTTCAAATGTTCTAATAATATGAAAGCTCTCAGAGGGGGTAGTCCCCAATTGCCTGCTAATTAGTGAACCTCCACCCATAAATGGATTGATGTCTGACCTCGGCAGCGATACCAACACTAATTATGCCATTAAACAGCAGAAATTGTGAACAACGCTTTCCAAAGTCTACCATCGGGCACAGGCCATGTAAAGGTTCTCTCCAGTCTAGCCCTAATGTCTTGCCATCCGAGATTGGCATCGGTCCAATACCGCAGTGCACAGCTGAAGCACAAGAAGGTAATGGTAGACAAAGGGACAGGTGGAGTGAACCGGGAAACTGATGACAAATGCAGAAAAGGGAAAACTTCTGCTAGCCATGGAACTGCGTTTGAAAACTGAACAATTTAATGTAATTGCAAAACTTATGACGATGAACGAGGACAAACTCTTCAACAAAACCATCTTCTACAGGGACAAAATCGTATTCTACAGGAACAAATCCATTTAGCCAAAGCTAAATATGATGATGTCCAAGCCAAACTAGATAAATCTGACGAGCTATGTACAAACAGGAGCGCAAAACTTGATAACATGCATGCCGTTTTGTTGAACGTTACTCAAATTAACACTGTTCTACTTCAAATGTTGCAGACCAAAGACGATCAGTTAATGAACACAATGACTAAGTTGGATAACAGGTCAGTAGAACTCATTGAAGTCGCTGACCAAATGAATGATGAGAGAACTCAGGTGATGAAAAGTGGACTCTACAATAAAGCAGAATACCACCCTTAGGTACAATCTGGTGGAATTCCAGAATGGTCACGCGCTACAGCGTGACTACCCAACCAAGCAACCAGAGTCCAGCACTCAAAGGAGTGAAGACGATAGGTTTCAGACTTTGCCTCCCGCAAGTGTCCCTCAGTCTTCTCCTCTTGGCCATTCGGCACTGAGTAATATGGTGCCTATATGGCGCCTCTTCGCCAGCTTCTCCTCTTGGCCCTTCGGCCCCAATTTCCCCACAGGATGAAGCCATCCCTCTCCGCCCGCTTGGCGGAACGCCTTGACAAACTTGTCAAGAATTTCCCCACCTTTGACCACGTTCCAGGTCAGCCAAACAATACTGAGACGTTCCTAGATGACATAGAGGATGGCTACTCGAACCTTATGGGTTCTGACTGGGTTTACCTGTTGAAGCGATGGTCAAATAGACATGTGACGAGGTTCATTCGTCTACAACAGCAACACGTGTTAAATGACTGCGCTAAACTCGCCACAGCTTTGAAATTAGAATTCAGTGGTTCTGTGGCTCGCAAACACAATAGCTCACTGGCTAACACTGTCAAACAAGCTCAGAACGAACACCCACAAGCTTACTATCATAGGTTCTTTCAGCTTACTTTGGCCTACTCACTGAAACAGGAATGGAAGGGCTGTTACCATTCAAACAAATGTTTCTGTCGAACATGTATCCCACCTTCATTACCTACTTGGGCCCTGCAGACCACGTTGGCTTGCCGATCTTACAACTCAAAGAGCTTGCAAGGCATCAAAAGCTCGCAACGCTAAGAGCCCTGACCACTCAGTTTTGAAGTTTGACCAGGAGCACTCACTCCAGTTAGAGGGTGCATTATCAGATATTGGAGCGTTGACAGATGACGCACAACAACGGTTTCTACCACGAAACCACGAATCCAATAACCTACGCGGTCAAAATAACTGTAAAGTACGTCGCCATTGAAACGACTACCACTATAATTGACCTATTCGCTACGTTCCTGCACCCAACCCACAAAAAGTGTCAGATCACAAGGGTAACAAAGGGAATTAACACCCTTAGCAAGGACGTTAATATTTTAATTTCTCCCGCTCTCGCTCAAGACCCTATCCAGGGCCCGCTTGATCAAGAAATATGGCCACAGGCTTTGTCTATAGACTCTGATACAAAGTTTGCGAAGAAAAAGGTCAAAAGCTTCGTTAAAGCCAAACCGAAAAAGTCAATCTGCGTTCACCTTTAACAGAAATTGCACATCACATTATTGCGAACGACCACTCCACTTTGTGGGGAATATGTCCACTAAACGTTTGATGATCTCAAAAGGGCTTTGAAGCCAACTAAACGTTGGTTAAAAGTGGAACGATGAGACACTACATTTCAAGGTTTCACTCAGACTACCTCATCCCCTCACATTGAGAGTCATGCTGAAACTACACTTCCAGGACGTATCACTCGTTCACCCTGTGTATGTTACCAGCCTCGAATCTGAACCCCTGCTACTCAGAGCAGACTTGATGGATCGGTTACTCCCACTGATGGATTGGAAAACCAACCAATTATGGTCACAGGTCACAGTGCCTTCTCCACTGACCACACTGTCTTCCCCTAACGCTAGCTGCAACGCAGTCATCCACGAGGGGTTTCTGTCGAAAGCACCCCTTGGGAAAAAGACGCTTCAAAACCTCTTGGTGCAGAATCCGATCCAAGGAGATATTATGATATCTCGACACATTCCATCAGCAAACCTGATGGACCATTCTGTTCATTATTTCGAGACAGTTGTCTCTGCGGATGAAAAACGCTCCTTTTCCTTGCAGTCGTACAATACTGTGGTTGAGATGAACCTCTCTTGCCCTTCGGACACTTCCGCAAGCACTGCAGCCGTCTCAGCAAGAAAAGCATCGATGTGCAGTGTACTCTGCTTCCGATGATACATCTTCCACTTTGTGAGGGACTGTCACCCCTTACAATGACACTAATGGCGTCAGTCCAGCAACTGACCCGATGACTCCCACTGGTGAAACACTTCGCGATATCACAGACAGATATCCACGTCTCAGTTCGCAGGTACTGAAGAGGTTGCCACAATCGGACGCGGTGGTGACTGACAGGCTTTGACAGCCAGAGTGTTTTGAAGCACAAACACCAGGAGATTTGGTTGAAAGGTTACAGCCATTCTCATAACAACGCGACCGCTGACATAGGGTCCAACCTTTTAGTTTGTGCCTCGGATACCAACACCACCCACTGGTGGGGGGGTCCTGAGACACAAAGGGGGGGAATAGTTGCCCAGACCCATGGTGAGCCTCATCGAGGCCGGTGGGGGAGGGGGTTTGAAACTACGCGCAACACCGTACGAGATCGCCAGAGCATAAAACATGTTTAGTTGTAACCTCCCCTACGAGAACAGTGACGAGCAGGCAGGCCCCTAAAAGGGAACATATCTAAGATATTACTGAGGTGTACCACACTGGTCGTAAAAGAAGTCCAGTGGACTTCCACCTCAAACAAATGGCAAAAATAGTCATGCCTTGCCATGTGTAGGTTCAACTACAATACAACTAGTAAAATGCTCCAATCATGTGTTACGGTAGGATAATATTTCAGAATAAATTACTAGGATAACTGGTAGCCTTGAGTACCAGTACCAATGCCAGCCACAGTCAGTCCAGCAACAATCAGTAAGATGATTAAAGACCTCACAAGTCAAATTGCTAATGATAATAGCGACAGAGGAGTTAGTAGTAGGGATTCTCCAGAACACTCTTCTGATGGTGAACGCACATGCCACTAATAAATAGAACCCTCCATTCAGGAGGAAAGATATTAGAAGTCATGAACCATGATCCACAGCATACGACTGGTCCAGTGCTTATAGAGTACTTCCGCCGTGAGGTTATCTCCTCCGTGGACAACATATGAAGTAGACTTCTTCATACCTATCGCCACTACAATAGTGGAAGACACAGTGACTTGTAGTAAAACCACTACAGACTCCCTTGATACCAATTCTGACTGACCCCCAGGCATTGAACTGAAAATTGCCTGACTATGTCAGACTCAATCTGAACAAGTTGTAGTCTACCAGAATACTTGGTTTTCTTCCCTTAACATGTGGGCTTGTGTAAGCATAAACACACATGTACAGTACAACTGAACATCCAATTAGGATTTATGCTAGGATCACTTAATAAGGGTCAGAGCAAAACGCTAGCCTGGGTGAAATTGAAAACGTACCTTTAAAATGAGAAAATTGTCTTCCCTGTAAAGTTTAACTAAGTCAGTAGCCACGCCCAAGTCAGCCAGCCAATGCCAGCCACGCCCAAGTGAATAGACACTGGTTGGAAATGATGAACCAACCCCTTTTCTACATTTCTATAAAAGCCCCCGTGACCAAAAGTCACTGTTGAAAAGGGCTAATTTCAACTACGCAGGGCAGGAAACGTGAGAGCTTGCTACAGGTATGAACTCTGAACTATTGATGACCTAAATAAGTGCATACTAAACTAGCATATAACAGACTGCAGCTGAACATATGCGCAAATCTAGTATGAGAACACTGACCGACGAGGACAAATCTCCGAAGTGAGATGAACTTCTCAGACCACGTGAACCTCTCACACGACGACCCGGATGATTCCACAAAGAACATGGCGACATAGACTGGGCAAACCAGAGTCTCACATCACCAACTCAACTATCGAAGCCAGTGTCACGTAAATACAATGCATTACTTTTCCGAATGAATGATCGTAAGTGGCATATGTATAGCTTCCCAGGTACGATAGAGACCCATGTTCCTTAGCCTTCCTTCCAAACCCCCTTCTCTTCTCTCTGAATTTACCTTGTTATGACTACACTGTTTTGTCTTGTTTAGTCCACTAGGGATGGTGTTTTACTGTATAGTGTGATTATGTATTGTATATTCTGTAATTGTTAATTAGTTAGTAAGTAAATAATTGAGCCAATTGGTGTATGGATAATTTATAGTAAAGGCTGGGTTCGTGCAGATAGCCAAGAATTTTACGACATTTGGAATGAGACTGACGTGAGGTAAAGAACAATTCATTAATAGAAGACTAATTGAACAGATATTCAAATATCTGATGAGTTTTATTCAGAAAATTATAACTTTGTAATCTGAACATTTTCCGTGGTGCCCTGACTTCCTAGTTATTTAAATTTACATGATTAGTTTAATCACGTAATAATAATTACAGAGAATTGATTTGATAAAATAACATTCTTCACATTTAATGACAAGCGAGAGACACGACACCACACACCCACATGTATTCCCACACACACATACACACACACATAGCCTATTGTAAGGGATGCATGGTTTTCTGTATAATATAAATACATTTTATATAATATAATATACATTTCTCTAAGTTTCACCATCATTGTAAAGCCCTACTTATTTTGTTGCTTTGGCAAAGTCATTTCTGAAGATTATTATTTATTTCATTAGAGATTCATTTACATCAACCCTTTAGGTCAATCCTGTTACGTGAACTGAGCCCTCATTTTAATATGGTGAAACTATTCCTTTTTAAAGACTTTTTTTCAGGAGAAGCATTGAATATCTACACGAAAACGAAAAATGGGTTCCAAAAGGGTTCTCCGGCTGTCCCCATAGGAGAACCCTTTTTTGTTCCAGGTAGAACCCTTTTTCGTTCCAGGTAGAACCCTTTTTTCGTTTCAGGTAGAACCCTTTTGGGTACACAATACCCCATAATGACAAAGTGAAAACATGTTTTCTGACATTTTTACAAATTCAATGAAAATGAAATACAGAAATATCTCATTTACATAAGTATTCACACTCCTGACTCAATATATGTTAGAATCATGTTTGGCAGTGATTACAGCTGTGAGTCTTTCTGGGTAAGTTTTTAAGGTGCCCTTCTTTGCGATGCATTGGAAAACCTCCCTGGTCTTTGTGGTTGAATCTGTGTTTGAAATTCACAGCTTGACTGAGAGAAATTACGAAAAATTGGGTAACACTTGACACCCAATAATCCTAACCATGACATAATATGTCATAACAGCTGACAAAACGTGTCATAACCTGTTATAACCCACAAAACCTATCACACAAGGCAAAACATTCCATTACACCATAGCCTACGTGTCAACAGTACACTTATGTTATTCATATATTTTTACATTTACCATATTAAATTATCATTGTAATTGTGCACACACTGATGTCAGACATGCACCTTCCCCAATGCTCTGTCTGTTGATGACTGGGATGAATGCAGAAGCAGATTTCAGGAACAGGACAATTCACCCTCTATTTATAAGTGCATGTACCTGATAGGCCTTTCTGGCTTATATGATCATATGGTCATAATTATTATCATTTTTCATGCATGATTGTATGTGTCCCATCATATTCATTGGCCCTCATCACAATATTACAAATATTCAATCACACTGTTGCATGCTTGTATCGGATGAAAATCCACTCCAATTTGCTGAGGATGACAGAATTAGGGTATGAGCAATTCTAACCTAATTAATCTGGCTTCATAATGACATGTTTAAGAGGCTAGAACCATGAGCTGATCCTTGCAGTCATAGTCTAGTAATAAATAGTGAAGTCAGTTTAAAGCAGAGGTATCAGTGTGTGTATCTAAAAGAATACAATGTGTGTAATTCATTTTTTACCAATAAGCCGCATCAACAGTCAATAAGTATCGCTCTGAAATATGAGGACTGCAGTCATGTATCAATTTAAAATGAATCAACATGTATTACAATAAATCCAATAAGATGCAATTATCTAAAAGAAGAAACCGCATAAGTCATCTAGGTAAAAGGTCAAAAAGTCTAAGATAACAACAATACTGCATGTATTGTACGCAGGTATAGCTAGGAGCTTGGAAAATACAATAATTACATTTGAACATGGCAAAACATTCTCCTTTAAACCATCCCGGACGAAACTCAAATGACAATATCCTCAACATTTAATTAGCATCACTCTGGTGGCCGAAACAAAAGAAGGAAAACATCGCAACTCTCTTCTAACCAAATCACCTTGCAACATTATGGGAACAACCAGCCATCAGACCGGCGACCAGATTAGGACAACGTCTCTGAAAAGGAAAAACCATAAAACATGCAATAGGCCTACAGAGAGTCATATCAACATGTTCAGCTCTTTATATTAACTTTAGAAATAAATCAGACATAAAAATACATTGAGAACGTCAAATGTCACGCCTCAAGGGCACTAGGAACTTTGGTGCGCCACAGGGAAGTCTCGCTCCTGGGGAGGGTGCGGGTGAACCGCACACTGTGCTTTGATGCCAGCAAATTGCCGATGTTGCCTTCATCACAGTCTTTATGCTCTCTCCACATTTAATATTCCAAATTATAGAGTAGTCTTAGGTCACCCATATCCTTAACTTTTACTTTGTAAGAGTCATACGTTCCTCTAATGTCTGTAGGTTCACCGCCCAGTGAAGTATGTGCTGTGTAGGGATGTGTGAGTGCCTATCTGATCTTTCCTAATGGTTCTCTTCAGGTGGTGCCAGAACCATCGCTGGGCAGCTGGACTGGCATCCGCGGGCCACTCCAGAACACTGCGCCTGCAGAGCCGCCTGCGCAGGTGGAGGATGCGTGAGTGTTGCAAGACCTGGGGCTGCAGTAACAGCAGCACCATGGAGTCCACCCCCTCCTCCACCAGCCGCTGCTGCACCAGCAGGGCAGCCATTTTGACTACACCACGCAACAGGAAGCCGTCCGTCAGCACAAACACTGTCTTCCTGCTCTGCCGCACGCTATTGGACAGGTTGTCCATGACAGGCATACCCAGTGACCAATCACGCTCCTCCAGGCAGAGGGATCGTGCCCTCTCTCCACGCTCCTCTAGCTCGACCCTTAGATGGTTTAATACCCAATCAGAAGCCAGCGGGTCTGCGGTGTCATACATGACAAAGGCGTCGTAGATAAAGTCTGTGGGCACTAAGCGACGGTGATGCTTCATCTTGGCCCCACAGTAGTCCAGAATATAGGAGAGATCCCAGTAGAACAGGTGTGCTGTGAGAGATACCAACAGAGTGAGAATGATGAGAAATGACGTGATGATGCAGAAGGCCATTGCGTTTTCATCGTTCACACACTCCTCTATGTCATAGCTCAACACAGACTTGCCTCTCCTCTCCACGGGCATGTCGCATGTCACCTCAGTAGCCAGCAGAGGGAGCTCCACCTCATTGCTCCTCATCCACAGATGGAAGTCCAACAGGTCACAGGTGCAGTGGAGCGGGTTGCCCTGTAGGGACAGCTGCTGGAGGTGGTTCTCTGCTCCAGACTCAAATGTGGTCTGGTTGATGAGCTCCAACAGGTTGAAGCTGAGGTCCAGCACATACAGGCTCCTGGCGCCCCTGAGGAAACCAGGCGCTAGCTGGGAAATCCTGTTATGGCTCAGGTCCAGGAACTTTAGTGAACTGGTTAAAGCACAGGCCACCTGCTCCAGTTTGTTCTTACTCAAGTCCAGCTCCTCCAGATGCGGTAGTTGTGTGAGCCTCTCCCAGTCAAAGACCTTCAGTCGGTTTTTACTCAGAGACAGGCGTCTCAGGGTCTTGGGGAAGTGTTTGTAGACCTCAGGCGGTACACGGTGGAGCTTGTTGTATGACAGATCCAGGGAAGTCAGGTTTTGGAGCGCTCTGAAAAGTTCATAGTTCTGGCATATTTTCCACATGATGTCTAGGCGGTTGCCTTGGAAGTCCAACTCCTGTAGGGAGCTGCTTGAGATGTTGTTATGAGTGAGGGTGCTGATCTCGTTCCAGCTCAGGTTCAAAACCTTCAGAGAGCTCAGGTTTTCCATGAATGCTAAGCTGTGGTTTAGCCCTGCCACCACAAAGTAATGATTATTATGACTCAGGTCCAACACCTCCAGTTCTGTTAGCTCACTGAATGCATGCTCATAGTGCAGGTAGATCTTATTCCGGGATAGATCCAAGTACTTAAGTTTGGGGAAATGTACAAACTCACTACCGTTGAACATGTCTCCAATGGAGTTAGATGACAGGTTGAGACAAGCTGTGTTGTCCAGGCCTTGCAGCATATCAGGGTTTATGTGGAAGATGTTGTTTCTGCTAAGGTCAAGCACTGAACCGTACGCAATACACTTTGGCTTAATGTTAGGCAGATGTTGACGAAAGAGTCGATCCTTGTGTACGTAAGGCCCAAACCTGTCTCTATTCAGCTCATAGCCACAGCTACACCCACATGTTGACAAAACATCTTCTTTCTTAGACAGGAAAGCAAATTTGTTCTCAGAGAGGCCAACACTGGACAAGTTGTGGAACATGCCAAACAATGAGGGGTTTGTCTGATAGATAAAGTTAGTTCCCAGATTGAGCACAGACAGGTGAGATAAATTGTAAAGTGGGTTCAAGTCATTTTTGTGAAGAGTTGAAAAAACATAGTTTTCTAGGTGTAATGTCTTCAGAGATGTCAGGTTGGAAAAGTTCCTAGAGAGCTTCAAGTTGTGGGAATATGAAGATTGTCCAGGGTGATTGTAAGACAAGTCCATCACCTCTATGCCGGGTAACACAGAGAGGAAGTCCCCGTTGGCTATCTCACCAACTAGACGATTGAATGAAAGGTACAGGTAGCGCAAGTTGGTGAGGTTCTCAAACCAGGAGGACTGTAGGTGATCTAGAGAGTTTCCGGATAGTCTCAGCTCCTGCAGCTTGGATAGCTTCCTGAAGGCATATGGGTGTATCTGTAGTGCCCCATTGGGTGTATTACAGGGCGAGCAGAAAAACGGGGTGTTAGAACACACAGGGCAGTTACCTGACAGGCCCAGAAGCCTCAGGCTAGTGAGGCCACTAAGATCATGCTGGTGAATGTAGGTGATAGTGTTCTGTTTGAGTTTGAGCTGCTGGAGGGATGGGGGGAGGAACAGGGGGACACCTATCAGTCTGTTGTTTGACAGCGATAAACTAGCAAGGTTGGTGAGGTGGGAGAAAGTTCTGTTTCCGATGACTAGTCCATTACAGACACTCTTGTAGTCGCAATTTCCAATTAAGTGGATTGTTTCTAAGAGTCTGACATGCATGAAGTCGTTTGGCCTGATGGTTTTGATGCAGTTGAACTTCAGGCTCAAAAACCGCAGCTTGGATGGAAGGGCACTTGGCACTGCAGAAAGACCATTACTATCAAGGAGCAGTTCCTTGAGCTGATCCAGCATGGAGAATGTTTGGTTCTCTATTGTCAGAGGATGTTTCTGGGGGTGGAAGTTATTGCTAAGGTCTAGTCGAGTCAGGTTTCGGAGGTTCCTGAACGAGATGCCGGAGAGTTTCTTGATCCTGTTAGAGGAAAGGTCGAGCCGTGTGGCATTCCGGCTGATATCCTGGGGTACCTGGAGTAGCTTCCTGTCCGAGCAGTCAAAGGACTCTGATTGGTTGAGAGAGATGACATCGCAGGGTAGTTTCCTCTGAGCCCAGGTCCTCCCAGAGCAGGAGAGGGAGAGACACAGCAACACCAGGATGAACAGCAGTCTCTGAAAGGCAGGGGAAAGAGGAAACCTGTGGGAAGAGGATATCATATGAATATTGATTGAAAATACCTGATTCCAAAAGTAGTCTTGGTTCTCTGCAAGAGGGGAGTGATAGGTAAGACAAAATGATATATAAGATGACAATGGCACAGATAGTATTGCTATATTCGTTGAGTGCTTCAGCTTAGGTTATCAACTTTTTTTAAATTGGATTGTGAGTAGGCTACAGTGGTGGCTGCTGAGGGCAGGACAGCTCATAATAATGGCTGGAATTGAGTATAATGGCTAGAATTGAGTGAATGGAATGGTATCAAACACATTAAAACCATGTGTTGATGCCAATCCATTTACTCCATTCCAGACGTTATTATGAGTCGTCATCTCCTCAGCAGCCTCCACTGGTAGGCTACCTGATGTCTCTCTCTGCGGCTTACTGAGAGGGGGGAGATGAACAATGGGACATTTGTATCATTAATTGTATAGTGCTTTGTAAGTCTGTAACATGTTGAAACCGTTGATGTGTTGAACGATTGTGTGCTTTTGGTATAAAAGCTGTGTGCTATCGCTCATTTAGGGGATACCTTTGCTATTGTTCAGGTTGGCGTGCCCTGGGAGGACGCGGACATAATCGTAATCCAAATTCTACGGGAACATAATTGTGTCTAGGGCAAGATGTGCTCCTCTTCACTGCTGTCTGCTTTCATTCTCCCTTGGCTCGCCTTCCTTTTTATCTGATGGGTATATATTTATTGTGTGTTGGCCGGAGATCATCAGAACTTAAATATATTGTGATACATGAAGTGATTATTGAGTATTTGTGTCACGAATCTCGCCGAAGATGGTGCCTCTTCCTGTTCGGGCGGCGCTCGGCGGTCGTCGTCGCCGGCCTATTAGCTGCCATCGATTCCCTTTCCGTTTGTTTCTGTTTATTGGGTTTAATTGGGTACACCTGTTTTGAGTTAGTGTTTGTTTGTAGGCCATTTAAGGGCACTTGGCCGGCTGGGTATTTGTGCGGGCTTGTTCTCTGTTATTTTGGTGTTGGTGTATGTGTCATCTCATTATTTTCCGGACAGTTTTAGTCCTGTGTATTTTGGACGGGTGGTTTCATACGCCCTAGTGTTGGCATGTCCATGTCTCCGCTGTCGTTGGAATAAATAGATTCACGTACGATATTACCTGCTCTCTGAGTTTGACTCCTCCACCGCACCATTTATAGAAGTCGTAACAATTTGTGCTGATGACGAAACTGAGATTCAACTATTTTGTGCTTCTGGTCAGCAGTGAACGTTTGAAACACTAGCCGCTGAAGATTGTGTCAATGATGAACAGACAAACTCTTTCCCTGAAAATGAAATGTATTTTGTATCTGATATCTGGCTGGTCATTCCCATATTCCACTTCCTGACGCAAAGAACCTGTGTGTTTCAGATTAGTCCCGAGGACTTCTCCTCTCGTAATATATATATATATATATATATATATATATATATATATATATATATAGATAAATAAAATCAAGTTTGTGTAGTAGCCCTACAGTGAGGGGAAAACATTTATCATGATCTTACTTCTGCTTTCCTGAACATAATCTTTTAAGGTAGCTTTTAGTTCAAGATTTAACTAATTGAATTTGCCATATATATTTTACTTATTAATTTATACATCTGTAAATAATGCATAGATATGCTTAAAATGTTTAAGTATATACAAAACAATACTGTGAAGTGCCCTGTAAGGAAATATTTAACTTGATGGTTCATATGTGCCATGTCATAGGGAGAGCATTTGGGCTGTCCATCCATTGTTGAATGATGTTGGGATGTATCAACACAATATTTCAGTTTTCCTCATATCCTAAGCCCATCGTAGGAATGTACTGGTCATAGGGAACCATCAAACTCTTCAATTAAATTAAAGGTACTTTTAAAAGTGAGCCAAAATATGAAGATTCTCTCATTTAGACATCCAATTAATTTCTGATACACAAATGTCTTGGTACTTACCAGTGTTCCTTCATAGTGCTCCCAGAGAGATGTCAGACAGTAGGGGTGGATGAGCCAACTCTTTTTTTGTGTGTACATCACACAGGAAGTCATCTGGAGCCTTGCTGGTTGAACTTCCACATCGAGAGTGTATTCTGAGTATTTTGTATGAGTATTCTGAATGCTCTGTGAATTCTGACCTTTTTACATGGATGTTGAAACTTCCTCTAAGTGCATGGTATGTGGGTTCTGGGGTCAAGGTTGTGCAAAGCATCCCAATAGGCCCCAGCCACACATAAATGGATTAAATGCTCAAGGAATGCACTACGAATCTGTTTAATCCATCAAAATGTTAACTCTCTGTTGTCCGTCAACGTATGACCCCATAGAAAAATCATTGTCTCTATCCGTTTTTCTCGGTGTGCCCGGGACCTCTCTGTACAATGTACTCACACCCCCTTTAGTAATATCTTTGTTCCTCTATTTAGAAAAGCGGAATGATCCTTGGATGATCTCACCCCAACCCAACCTGCATGTAATTTGTCCACCTCAGAGGAAAAAGAGGCTACAGATTGTCTCTACAGTAAGAACAGTTTTAGAATTGTGATAGGTGCCTTTCTTTGGTTTGAAATATGTAGCTTGGTTTTTGAGGTTGATGGAGAGTGATTAGGGGTTGGAACTAAAGCCTACCCTGTAACTCCTCTGGACCAGGGTTGTAGACCACAATACATGGCTCCAGGTTTGGGTAGGTTACGTTCTAAGTGTTAGTTACTAGTTACCAGTGAAATTGTAATCAGTAACGTAACTTTTGGAATACCACAACTCAGTAACGTAATCTGATTACTTTCAGTTACATTTGGATTACTTTTCCTTTAAGAGGTATTAAAAGACAAAAGGATCCATCAAACTAATTTGGTGTGCCGTAGTGGTCTCTGACTTTTAGTCAGACTCTCAGGTGGAACAAACTTGAACCTTTTTTCAAGGCTGATTTGAATGTCAGTGAGAACAGAATGGTGTCAATGTATTTTTTTCACAAACAACCTTTCTGAAAAATAATTGTAAAAGTAATTTAGTTTTTTAAAATGATGTTTAATCTGATTACACCGTCCAACTCAATGCTTACTTGCAGGTTCCTTCTCGACAATGCAACACCGATAAGACATAAAAGATAATACAGTACAAACATAAAGTAAATGGCTCAGTAGCACCTTTTTTCCTAAGGGTGTACTATCTTGAACCTAAAAGGGTTCTTCAAAGACGCTTGGACCTCCTTTTTTGATATTTTCAGTGGTATTGTTAACAAACACGTCATAGTTGAAGTGTACCTATGATGAAAATTACAGGCCTCTCTCATCTTTTTAAGTGGGAGAACTTGCACAATTGGTGGCTGACTAAATACTTTTTTGCCCCCCTGTATATAAGTAAGTTGAAAACATTGTATGTTAAAAGCACTGTGTGTGTGTATACTTCCACAGCCTTTTTGAGCCTGTTGATACAGTCCCAGAATGTTTTGCATGTCAGCCAGCAGTCAAGATGTCAAGATATTGGGCTTTTAAGAAGAGTGTCTCCAGGCACATCATCATGATGACCAACCAATTCTTTCTTTTTTATTTTTTATTTAACCAGGTAGGCTAGTTGAGAAGAAGTTCTCATTTACAACTGCGACCTGGCCAAGATAAAGCAAAGCAGAGTGACACAAACAACAACACAGAGTTACACATGGAATAAACCAACATACAGTCAATAATACAATAGAAAAAGTCTATATACAGTGTGTGCAAATGAGGTAGGATAAGGGAGGTAAGGCAATGAAAAGGGTCATGAAAAGTTGAGTCAATGACAGCGGTCAAACCAAGATGAACCAACCAATGACAGGGGTCAAACCAAGATGAACCAACCAATGACAGGGGTCAAACCAAGATGAACCAACCAATGACAGGGGTCAAACCAGGAGCCAATCAAACAACAAGAGAAGCCGTGTGTGTGTGCGTTTGTGCGTGTGCGCGTGTGTGTTTTCTGGATTGCTCCTGGGCTGCATTGGTCTCCAAACCCTCCCTCTGCCTACACAGATAGAGACAGCCATGCCTTGGCATGTAGCCTAAATATCATCCCCCCAAGACATGCTAACCTCACACCATTACAACAACACTGTAGGTTAACATTTATTGGGAGGGTATGATATTTGTGCGTCTGTTACTTTGTCACTAATAATTATTCACGATTTATTCAGGACTATCCGTAATCAGGGTAGCATCCACATATTGTATTCTTATTTACAATAAAACTGACTCCAAAATGACACAATACATTATTTACAATCATTTTTATTGGGCAAAAAATAATTTTTTTGTAGAGTCACAAGCTTGACGTAGCCATTGCATGTTAAGAATATGGGACCAAATATTACACTTTTGAGTTTAACTACCTTAATAAACATATAAGTGAATTTGTCCCAATACTTTTGGTCCCCTAAAATGGGGGTGACTATGTACAAAACGTGCTGTAATGTCTAAACGGTTCACCCGATATGAATGAAAATACCCTCAAATTAAAGCTGAGAGTCTGCACTTTAACATTGTATCATTGTGTTGGAGTACAGCGCCAAGACAAAAACAAAGAATGTGTCACTGTCCCAATACTTTTGGAGCTGACTGTATTTCTGAAATGGATACAGTCGATTTGGCCACATGAACACAACCAGACTTGACAAATCAAGCTGACTGTCACGCACAAGGCAAAGGAAATAGAAAATAGTGCCAAATAGTCTGGCTGTGATCGTTACTCTGTGCATTCTAAGAGCACTCTTTTCTTCAGAGCTTTTCCAAAACAAAGGAGACTTTTTTTTATCATGCACTTCTACGACTCCATCCCCCACACAACAAAACACATACATTCTCCTCTTATTTACACAATCACTATGTATTAAACTGTCTGATCTAGGACCAGCCCTTTGGGCACCAATTGTCACAGTTAACTCTCGGTATACACTTCTACTACCCCTCCCATAACCCAGGCATTGTGTTCTTCTTCTTTAATGAAATATCAGCTGTCTTTTCACTGTGTTAAGACTGTACTGTAACCTGTAGTCAACATTGTCTGGTCAGGCTGCTGGTAGAGCCTACAGCTGTCATAGCTGGAAAACACCATGCATGCACACTCTCTCACACACGCACACACATGCATACACACTCTCTCACACACGCACACACATGCATGCACACTCTCTCACACACGCACACACATGCATCCACACTCTCTCACACACGCACACACATTCACACACAAATAGGTGAATCATAGGACCATTAAGTCAAAGGTAACTTCCTCTGAAGATGCTGGTGCTATTTTACATCAGCATATTATTATCCATTGATGAGGAGTATTACAGCTATGACATGTAGCATATCTATAATATGTTGGAACGGGGTGTTACAACCCTTTACTAACCTAGTCTACAGGATGTCTACAGGCTACATGCTGCAAAGACATCTACTCCATCGGGGATAATAACTTAGACTACTATAGTGCAGTCTCTCTCTATTTCATTGCTCCCATTTCTTACCTGCAGATCAGTTTTATTCAGCTGTGGCTGTGTCTCCCCTTCATCGATTTGTCACTACCGTCTAGCTGCAAGGTTCCGCAACCAGCCTCTCCAGGCACACCAACCCCAGCGAAGAGCTCTTATGGTGGGACTGTACCAACGTGGGCTTCAGGCTGCCCGAACCGCCGTTGACTCTCTGTGTGTCGGGCTGATTCGTCTTTTAGCCGTCCTGTATGTGGCATAGAGGTCTGGAGCTTTGGTCCTCTTTGCCACAGAGGAGCAGCTCCTGCAAGTCCAAGAAGAGGAGGTTGGGCTGTGAGGAGGAGATCATCGGGCCCAAGGGGTGCTTTTTCTTCTTCCGAAACATCGACACCGATTCCTCTCCTTTTTCTCGTCTGGGTTTTTAGCGCTGAGTTGAGGGCTTAGGATGGGTTTGGCTTTCGCTTGAAATTGTTTCCACATTATGTTTTGGTGGGACGTGGAGGCTTCATCGTTGTTCTTTTCTCTTCTCTCCATTCCCCACCCCCCCTGCTCTCTCTCTGTGTGTAGCGTGCTGCTGCTGCTATCATGGGGGCAGCAAACCTGATGAACTTCCACGCCTGATGAACGTGCTGCCTTTGAAGTCCGACTCCCTAAACTCTTGTTAGATGTTTTCTGTATTGTTGACCATTGGATTGAGTGAATATATTGCTTTATACAAAAGTAGGCTCCTGTGTAGTGAACGAATGGCACTCACTTTGCAAAGGGGGTTTGCATTTTGACCAGATGTTCCAAAACAAGTCCATCCAACAGCCAACAGGTGGCCAATAGATTGCTGCCTGTACCTGTGTTGTGCCGAACACCCCCCCTTCGCTTGAAGGTGCATGCACTCAATTCTTAATTTCTGCTACTTTCTTGCTAGTTGAGATTTCTGATCACGTTTTATGTTGGTTTGATCGTGGGGGAGGTACTAGTAATGTCTGCAGTTTTCGGTGTATTATTCTATAAATAAATCTCTTTGCCAAAATTCATTAAAGTCCCGAGATAGAATGGCCTTGCCGAAATCCTTGTCTCGTCTTCCTCATACAAGAACGCAAAGCAGTCCTTAGGCACAGATCTCAAATCAGTTTACCCTCACCAAATCCTAACCATAACCATTAGAGGGGGGAAATATAAAGATGACCTTAGATCAGTGTCTATGGTAAATTTCATCCAGAGGTGGTGTGACTGGGGATAAATAGCTTCACTTTCCAAAGTAGCTATGTGTTATGATGATGTAGTAGAGTATTTGACTGTAATTTACCAGCACTGAGCAACACTGACATATGATGAGTCTATTTGATGTGATTGCACACGGCACAGCCACATATCAGGGAGAAAACACACACACACACACACACACACACACACACACACACACACACACACACACACACACACACACACACACACCACACATACACACACACACATACAGTAATAACAGCTAGCATCAAAGGTACAACAGTGGGCTTTTATTGAGTGATATGCACCAGTGTGAGACATCACCGTGTCTGTGTGGACACAACCTTGACCATGCTGAGAGATCTATTCATCTATGTTACGTACTACAACGGGATGGACCATCATACAGGCTAATCAACACCACATTAACACACAGGTGCACACATACACATATCCACACACACACACACACACACACACACACACACACACACACACACACACACACACACACACACACACACACACACACACACACACACACACACACACACACACACACACACACACACACACACACACACACACACACAGTATTTTCCAGGATGTAATCTAATCTTCTCAAGTGAAATTTGATCTAATGTGTTTATCTCCTAGAATCTTCAGTAGACTCTCAGAACATTGATGGTGCTGCAACACGTTGCCCTTGTTCCATAAGAGAACCCTCAGAGACAGAAGCTAGTCTGTCAACGGAGCAAAGGGACAAGAAGATTTGAGAATCTCTCAAAACTTTGGTTTGTCTCATAACTTCTGTTGGACAGGAAATGACACTGTGGCCTGTCTCTATGTCAATGCTGACTTAGAGACACTCTCTCCTTATCTCACACACACAAAAATATACACACACACACGCACACACATGCACACACACACATTTTAACTGTGTGAGCCAGTAGAGTGCAAAATACATATTCAACAATAATCATAAACAGTCTAATTCAGTACCAAACTACTTCCCTTAAATACAAAAACAAGCTTGGACACCAACTGCAATCTAAGGTGCAAATCTACTATAATGCTATAAAGCTTGGCTATAGTCTTGGCTTCTGACTGCATCCAACAAAGCATCGTTTTTGGGGGGGGGGTTTCACAACACCAACAAATCGTTGACAAAATGTTTGTCCCTGTTTAAAAGTGTTTATCCAGTGTAGGGTGTGTGGCCCATCCAGAGTGTTTGGTGTTGGTTTTACCCTGTGTCCAGTGTCTCTGTTAGGGATGCACATTATTGAGAAGAGAGTGTAATATTTCAGAACATCCAGATAGAATTGTACTGTTTCAGTTGGAGTGAGGTTGCAGTGTGATTGGCCAGCACGTGATTGACCCTGTGTTAGTCGTTCCACATATCATTAGGTGAGAAGAGAGAGGTGAGAGGTCAGGAGTGAGAGGTTAGGGGTCAGGGCTCACAGGTCTTGCTCATGCTGCATCTGCTGCTGCATCTTCTGAAGCATCTCCTGCATCCTCCTCAACTAGAGAGAGAGAGGAGAGAAGGAAGAGAAGGAGAGAGAGAGAGGAGAGAAGGAAGAGAAGGGGAGAGAGAGAGAGGGGGGGAAGGAAGAAAGGAAGGAAGGAAGGAAGGAAGGAAGGAAGGAAGAGAGAGAGCGATAGAGAGAGAGAAAGAGAGAGAGCGATAGACAGAGAGAGAGAGAGAGAGAGAGAGAGAAGGAAGAGAATGAGAGAGAGAGAGAGAGAGAGAAAGAAAGAGAGAGAGAAAGAACGAAAGAAAGAAAGAAAGAAAGAAAGAAAGAAAGAAAGAAAGAAAGAAAGAAAGAAAGAGAGAGAGAGAGACAGAAAGAGAGAGAGACAGAAAGAGAGACAGAAAGAGAGAGAGACAGAAAGAGAGAGAGAGGGAGAGAGAGATAGAGAGAGAAAGAAAGAAAGAAAGACAGAAAAGGAGAGAGAGAGAGAGAGAGAGAGAGAGAGAGGGGAGGGAGGGAGGTGAGGAAGGAAGGAAGAGAGGGAGAGCGAGAGAGAGCGAGAGAGAGCGAGAGGAGAGAAGGAAGAGAAGGAAAGAGAGAGAGAGAGAGAGAGAGAGAGAGAGAGAGAGAGAGAGAAAGAAAGAAAGAAAGAAAGAAAGAAAGAAAGAAAGAAAGAAAGAAAGAAAGAAAGAAAGAAAGAAAGAAAGAAAGAAAGAAAGAAAGAAAGAAAGAAAGAAAGAAAGAAAGAAAGAAAGAAAGAAAGAAAGAAAGAAAGAGAGAGATTGAGCGAGTGAAAAAGACAGAGGTATAGAGAGAGGAAAGAAAATAAGATATGTAATGTGGATACTTGCCCCACACAATGTATACTGATATGTGAATATATAGCACTATATCAATGCAATCCACTATCATATCATTATCATATAAATGGAATTATCAAATGAATATATAATTAACTATCCATTACCTCCTCGTCCTTCATCTTGATGAGTTTCTCTGTCTCCACGTCTGGGGTGGACAAGGGTAGGATGGGAATCGGGCTCTCCACACGGTTATCTGTATTCATTTTACTGGAATAGAGAAAGAGGGGGGTTAGCTCTGATACACACACACACACACACACACATACACAAACATACACCGTGCACACACACACAGAGAGAAAGAGAGGGAGAGAGAGAGAGAGAGAGAGAGAGAGAGAGAGAGAGAGAGAGAGAGAGAGAAAGAGAGTCTGTACCTGGTCATGGTGTGTATACAATGAGCCCTGTAGTTCTCATAGTGACAGTCACAGGTGATGTCCTTCAGGTCATGCATGTGGGTCCTGATCAGCATGGTCCTCAGCTTCACAAAGTCACAGTGAGACTGGTTCTCCACTGCAGACACACATGTTATGTTAATACACACACACATTAATACGTGTATACACACACACACTCACACATATGTTAACATACACACCCAACTCCCATGCACCTACCCTCTACGATGCCCCAGGGGTAGAGTCTCCCTCTGACCTTCTGACCTCTGGTCTCCACCACCATGTTACTGCCGATCACAGCAAACGGAGTGCTCTCCTAACACACACACACACACGGGTGTCAGCACGCATTTACCACACACACACACACGGACACACACACACACAATGACGGCAGCACATGCACAAACACAAAAAAAGTTATTCAGTTAAAAAATGTTGTGGAACTGCGATAATAATCATTTAGCTAAATAGCTTACGAAACTTTAATGGACATTTTAGGGATGTAGATTAAAATAAAAGAAGTCAGAAAACGGTGTGACCATGTGTGTTAGACTCACCTTGAGTTCTCTGTCCTTCTGTTTGGCCTCCTCATCCTCATCAGAGTCGCAGTCTGGGAACTGGTACACCTTTATCCCAAACTTATCTATCTCCTCACGGACCTACACACACACACGCGCGTGCACAAACAGTACTTGCACAGACACACGCACACGCGCGCACACGCACACACACACACACACATACACACACACACACACACACACACACACACACACACACACACACACACAGACAAGGAGAGTTAAGGCCGGTTTATACTTCGTCTATAGACATGTCTGTAGACAGTTGTCGCAGTGACATCATGAACATTATATTGTCGTCCAATATCAAACTTGTCCTTATGAAAAACTATATACACAAAAACGACAGACAGGTGGTCAAAATAGCATAACTGGTGTATTTTAACACCAATAAACCCATCTGTTCAAAAAATGAATTTAGTATACGTCATTCTAGTAAACCAGCAGTGGCGACCCGGAATTCAAGGGCAGGTGAGCCCCGCAGAATCTGCAGGGAGAGCTAGGTAGTTCAAGTCCCCTTAGGTGCTGACATAGATTTACATTAAAAGTGCACATCCAAGAAGGCAAGGTCATTGGACACAGATAAAATGATGTCAAATCACGTTATATCTACCGTAGCTTTGATTGGACTGATCATGTTACTTTCAAAATCTTAATTAGCAAGCTAGACAAGCAGTCATCATCATGAATCACGTCGACAATCTACTGAGAAAATATTTTTCAAACCTTATCATGTGAAGATAATTATAGATAAAAAGTTATCAGTGCTCATCGGCCATTGGACATAAACATTACACAACATCAGAAATCGCAAATTCAACAATGAGTGGTTTGGAAGGAATCAGTGGCTAACTACAAGTATTGCAAAGCAATCACTATTTAACTTCCTATGCCTGCTATTCAGTGGAGAGGGTATATGGTCTAAGACTGGGTTCAAGGATTTAAAACATCTGTCTGTCACTCGCAACACCATGGGCCAGAAAACGTTGAATACATTGGCCATGCTGTCAATCCAGCATGACTTCTGCCACGTTCAAAACAACTGGAAACTCGGACCTGGGAAATCTCAGACTTCTGCCACGTTCAAAGCAACTGGAAACTCGGAACTGGGAAATCTCAGACTTCACTGAGTTCAAAACAACTGGAAACTCGGACCTGGGAAATCTCAGACTTCTGCCACGTTCAAAGCAACTGGAAACTCGGAACTGGGAAATCTCAGACTTCTGCCACGTTCAAAACAACTGGAAACTCGGAACTGGGAAATCTCAGACTTCTGCCACGTTCAAAACAACTGGAAACTCGGACCTGGGAAATCTCAGACTTCTGCCACATTCAAAACAACTGGAAACTCGGACCTGGGAAATCTCAGACTTCTGCCACGTTCAAAACAACTGGAAACTCGGACCTGGGAAATCTCATACTTCTGCCACGTTCAAAACAACTGGAAACTCGGACCTGGGAAATCTCAGACTTCTGCCACGTTCAAAACAACTGGAAACTCACCCTGGGAAATCTCAGACTTCTGCCACGTTCAAAACAACTGGAAACTCGGACCTGGGAAATCTCAGACTTCTGCCACGTTCAAAGCAACTGGAAACTCGGAACTGGGAAATCTCAGACTTCTGCCACGTTCAAAACAACTGGAAACTCGGAACTGGGAAATCTCAGACTTCTGCCACGTTCAAAACAACTGGAAACTCACCCTGGGAAATCTCAGACTTCTGCCACGTTCAAAACAACTGGAAACTCGGACCTGGGAAATCTCAGACTTCTGCCACGTTCAAAGCAACTGGAAACTCGGAACTGGGAAATCTCAGACTTCTGCCACGTTCAAAACAACTGGAAACTCGGAACTGGGAAATCTCAGACTTCTGCCACGTTCAAAACAACTGGAAACTCGGACCTGGGAAATCTCAGACTTCTGCCACGTTCAAAGCAACTGGAAACTCGGAACTGGGAAATCTCAGACTTCTGCCACGTTCAAAACAACTGGAAACTCGGAACTGGGAAATCTCAGACTTCTGCCACGTTCAAAACAACTGGAAACTCGGACCTGGGAAATCTCAGACTTCTGCCACGTTCAAAACAACTGGAAACTCGGACCTGGGAAATCTCAGACTTCTGCCACGTTCAAAACAACTGGAAACTCGGACCTGGGAAATCTCAGACTTCTGCCACGTTCAAAACAACTGGAAACTCGGAACTGGGAAATCTCAGACTTCACTGAGTTCAAAACAACTGGAAACTCGGACCTGGGAAATCTCAGACTTCACTGAGTTCAAGACAACTGGAAACTCGGACCTGGGAAATCTCAGACTTCACTGAGTTCAAGACAACTGGGAACTCGGACCTGGGAAATCTCAGACTTCTGCCACGTTCAAAACAACTGGAAACTCGGACCTGTGAAATCTCAGACTTCTGCCACGTTCAAAACAACTGGAAACTCGGACCTGGGAAATCTCAGACTTCACTGAGTTCAAGACAACTGGGAACTCGGACCTGGGAAATCTCAGACTTCACTGAGTTCAAGATAACTGGGAACTCGGAAAAAAAATAGCTCCTACTGGGAAAATACATTTTGAACGGTCTTCAAACTCGGAATTCCAAGCCAGGAACTCAGGCTTCTTTCTAGAGCTCCGACCACTAACATCATGATTCAACCTTGTTTATTTCAGAGTTCCCAGTTGTCTTGAAAGCACCTTTGATGACAAAATTTGCCCACAAGACGGACTGTCGTGCCTGTTCAAGTGAGCACTGCACAACAACGAAAAAAATATATTGTATGCTGCTGCATAAATTAGCTCATGTGCTTTTCTTCAAGAGGAGGGGATACTATATAATGTTGTTGGGTATGTAACCATGAGGAGGGGATATTATATAATGTTGTTGGGTCTGTAACCATGAGGAGGGGATACTATATAATGTTGTTGGGTCTGTAACCATGAGGAGGGGATACTATATAATGTTGTTGGGTCTGTAACCATGAGGAGGGGATATTATATAATGTTGCTGGGTCTGTAACCATGAGGAGGGGATACTATATAATGTTGTTGGGTATGTAACCATGAGGAGGGGATATTATATAATGTTGTTGGGTCTGTAACCATGAGGAGGGGATATTATATAATGTTGCTGGGTCTGTAACCATGAGGAGGGGATACTATATAATGTTGTTGGGTATGTAACCATGAGGAGGGGATACTATATAATGTTGTTGGGTCTGTAACCATGAGGAGGGGATATTATATAATGTTGTTGGGTCTGTAACCATGAGGAGGGGATACTATATAATGTTGTTGGGTATGTAACCATGAGGAGGGGATACTATATAATGTTGTTGGGTCTGTAACCATGAGGAGGGGATATTATATAATGTTGTTGGGTCTGTAACCATGAGGAGGGGATATTATATAATGTTGTTGGGTCTGTAACCATGAGGAGGGGATACTATATAATGTTGTTGGGTCTGTAACCATGAGGAGGGGATACTATATAATGTTGTTGGGTATGTAACCATGAGGAGGGGATACTATATAATGTTGTTGGGTCTGTAACCATGAGGAGGGGATACTATATAATGTTGTTGGGTCTGTAACCATGAGGAGGGGATACTATATAATGTTGTTGGGTCTGTAACCATGAGGAGGGGATATTATATAATGTTGCTGGGTCTGTAACCATGAGGAGGGGATACTATATAATGTTGTTGGGTATGTAACCATGAGGAGGGGATATTATATAATGTTGTTGGGTCTGTAACCATGAGGAGGGGATATTATATAATGTTGCTGGGTCTGTAACCATGAGGAAGGGATACTATATAATGTTGTTGGGTATGTAACCATGAGGAGGGGATACTATATAATGTTGTTGGGTCTGTAACCATGAGGAGGGGATATTATATAATGTTGTTGGGTATGTAACCATGAGGAGGGGATACTATATAATGTTGTTGGGTCTGTAACCATGAGGAGGGGATACTATATAATGTTGTTGGGTCTGTAACCATGAGGAGGGGATATTATATAATGTTGCTGGGTCTGTAACCATGAGGAGGGGATACTATATAATGTTGTTGGGTATGTAACCATGAGGAGGGGATACTATATAATGTTGTTGGGTCTGTAACCATGAGGAGGGGATATTATATAATGTTGCTGGGTCTGTAACCATGAGGAGGGGATACTATATAATGTTGTTGGGTATGTAACCATGAGGAGGGGATACTATATAATGTTGTTGGGTCTGTAACCATGAGGAGGGGATACTATATAATGTTGTTTGGTCTGTAACCATGAGGAGGGGATACTATATAATGTTGTTTGGTCTGTAACCATGAGGAGGGGATACTATATAATGTTGTTGGGTCTGTAACCATGAGGAGGGGATACTATATAATGTTGTTGGGTCTGTAACCATGAGGAGGGGATACTATATAATGTTGTTGGGTCTGTAACCATGAGGAGGGGATACTATATAATGTTGTTTGGTCTGTAACCATGAGGAGGGGAGACTATATAATGTTGTTGGGTCTGTAACCATGAGGAGGGGATACTATATAATGTTGTTGGGTCTGTAACCATGAGGAGGGGATACTATATAATGTTGTTGAGTATGTAACCATGAGGAGGGGATACTATATAATGTTGTTTGGTCTGTAACCATGAGGAGGGGATACTATATAATGTTGTTGGGTCTGTAACCATGAGGAGGGGATATTATATAATGTTGCTGGGTCTGTAACCATGAGGAGGGGATATTATATAATGTTGTTGGGTCT
Organism: Oncorhynchus mykiss; assembly: GCF_013265735.2. Lineage (NCBI taxonomy): Eukaryota > Metazoa > Chordata > Actinopteri > Salmoniformes > Salmonidae > Oncorhynchus > Oncorhynchus mykiss. The sequence continues at coordinate 21,589,617 of NC_048569.1, read as the reverse complement.
GTAACCATGAGGAGAGGATACTATATAATGTTGTTGGGTCTGTAACCATGAGGAGGGTATATTATATAATGTTGTTGGGTCTGTAACCATGAGGAGGGGATATTATATAATGTTGTTGGGTCTGTAACCTTTCTATTTTGAAAGGGCTGAACGGACCTTGTCGCAGCTCGTTTGCTTGCACTTTGTTATACTTACAGCTAAGTGTTAATGATATAAGAATAAACATTATACATTTACTGTACATAAATGTAATAATGTTTGTGTATGGTTCTAAAGTCAAAACTCATTTTGGTGTTCGTTATTATTGAAGGCCAATGCGGTTCTTATCGACTCACACAAATCCAAAAGGAATCAGTAGAAACCACATTTGTTTAAGCAAGTCAACCATATCAGCTATGGTTTTAAAAAGTCAGCAAATGAGGCTGAATGAAGTTGGCTGCCAGACGAGGCTCCGCTGATAGCCAGGTGTAGCGGTGGTAAGGATTAACTCCATGAGAAGAAAGCTCTGCTGTTGGGATAACTTTATGTAGGCCCTAACAGTTTGTGGGCACCGGTTGTCACCGTTACAGTGGAATTAATGTATTGTTTAGTGTTGTGTTGTGGCTTTGCTGGCATACATCTAAAAAAGCATGTTGATTTTCCCCCACCAAGATTTACAAGCTAAAATCGCCACTGGAAACCAGGCAACTAAAAGCTACTTTCTAAACAATGTTTTGGTTTGTTTCTGTCACGGCAGATTTCCTCCTCTTCCTCTGAAGAGGTGAAACAAGGATCGGACCAATATACGGCCTGGTAAGTGTCCATGGTATTTAATATGAAAACTCAACATGAACACAAATACAAAACAACAACGTGAACTGTCAACAAAACAGTCCCGCGTGGCACAAACACTGACAAAGGAAACAATCACCCACAAAACCCAACACAAAACAGGCTACCTAAATATGGTTCCTAATCAGAGACAATGACTAACACCTGCCTCTGATTGAGAACCATATCAGGCCAAACATAGAAATAGACAAACTAGACAAAAAACATAGAATGCCCACTCAGATCACGTCCTGACCAACACTAAAACAAAGAAAACACAAAAGAACTAGGGTCAGAACGTGACAGTTTCTAGCTTGTTAGCTAGCTAACGTTAGCTGCCTAGCCAGTTCAAATAATGACCATATCATAGATGACAACATCTTAACTTAAGATAATTATTACAGGAAGTTAATGGCAAGTTAATGACAGAGTGTGATGGAATAAAAGCAGGGCAATCTATCTGAGAATGTTAGAACTTGGGCACTGTCTCGTTGCTGGCTCAGTCAGGTAACCATGACCAGAACTTTTATTCTTCTGTCTGCCACAAGGAAACCGACAGTTGCAGCGACGGTCTACAGACCATTTGCGTATAAATTAAATGTGCTTTTGACCAGCAACACTTGTCGCATTCTAATTGTCTACAGACATGTCGATAGACAAAGTATAAACCAGCCTTTAGAGTTCCATCTAGGGCTGATACGGTGGCCGTATTACCGCCACACCAGCGGTCACGAGTCATGACTGCAGTCAAATTACAAGTGACCGTTTAACCAAGGTAACTAGGCATCTCCAAGCTCTGATACTGTTGCCGGTCATTAGTAGCCTACCAAACTTGTTAACTGCCTGGTAATCATGCACTCTATTGTCTCTCTAATCACTCTGACATCAATGAAAATGTAATTGAAAATCTAATCAAACACTTCATGAGAGCCCATGAGCTCATGGTGCGCAACATTTCTATAGGCTATGCAATTGCGAGAGAAAACAGAGTTTTGATGATCCCATCTGCTTTCTATAGGCTAGGCCTACTATATCTATTTCTCAACTTCCCTAATATTAAGCACATTGCTTCTCTTTACAACCTACCTGGCTGGCATGAAATTAAACCATGAGGAAAAGCGTTCTCCATTCTCTATTTAAGTGCATAGATGACATGTATTCTTTCCCCCTGCCCCTGTTTCAATACAGGTGCATGTTTATGGTCCATTCTAAATCAAAACACATTTCAAACATATTATTATTTTGTGTATGTAAAGACAAGGTTAAATCAAGAATAGTCTGATGGGTGACAATATTATCCTGTCACTTGTGAATTATGTATTATCACTTGATGCCCAGCTGGTGCAGTAAGGCAAGGAACAGCACATGCCTTTTTCCCCCCACTTTTTCTAATCATAGTCGCACACCTCATTTAGTTTAGCCCATAGGCCTATATGCTTTAATAAGGTTTGTATCACAACTAAAGTGGCCAAATAACTTCTTCACATTTAAGCACATTAATCCACTTTACAAGGGGTGTAGAGTCTAACTGGCATACTTAAGCAGCGTGTGAGTTTCAAGTTTGGGGAAGATCATTTTCACCATAAAAATGCACCTTTATAATAAAGCATTACATGAATAATCGCAATTGTGGTTACTTTTGAGACTGGTGTTTTCCCGCTTATTAATTGCCTTTTGTAACGTTTGTGCTTATAGCCTACTGCCGTGTGTGTATTAATGCGCTTATAATGTGAAGAAATAGCCTAATAGTTTATCAACATTTTAAGCTAAACGTTCTGATCTGTTGCATCAGCCTCATTGCTTTTGAAAGTTATTTTGTAGATGTTCTAGAGGTCAGCATCAGTGGCTTGTAGGCTGTGTGGAAGCCAGGAGATGCTAAATGTATTTATGTTAATTCACGCTCAATTACAGTTACACTGGCAGTTATTCGCAAAACAATCACTGGCTGACAAAATGTAATGACTGCCACAGCTCTAGTCCCATCTTTATCTCAAGATGATCAATCTCTTCACAAACCTGGGGAGTCAGGAACAAACACAATACTATCACAGCACCAGTCAGTATGTACACAGAACCAGTCAGTATGTACACAGTATCAGTCAGTATGTACAGAGTACCAGTCAGTATGTACACAGTATCAGTCAGTATGTACACAATATCAGTCAGTATGTACACAGTACCAGTCAGTATGTACACAGAACCAGTCAGTATGTACACAGTATCAGTCAGTATGCACAGAGTGCCAGTCAGTATGTACACAGTATCAGTCAGTATGTACACAGAACCAGTCAGTATGTACACAGTATCAGTCAGTATGTACACAGTACCAGTCAGTATGTACAGAGTACCAGTCAGGATGTACACAGTATCAGTCAGTATGTACACAGTATCAGTCAGTATGTACAGAGTACCAGTCAGTATGTACACAGTACCAGTCAGTATGTACACAGTACCAGTCAGTATGTACACAGTACCAGTCAGTAGGTACACAGTACCAGTCAGTATGTACACAGTACCAGTCAGTATGTACACAGTATCAGTCAGTATGTACACAGAACCAGTCAGTATGTACACAGTATCAGTCAGTATGTACACAGTACCAGTCAGTATGTACACAGTACCAGTCAGTATGTACACAGTATCAGTCAGTATGTACACAGTACCAGTCAGAATGAACACAGTACCAGTCAATATGTACACAGTACCAGTCAGTATGTACAGAGTACCAGTCAGTATGTACACAGTACCAGTCAGTATGTACACAGTACCAGTCAGTATGTACACAGTGCCAGTCAGTATGTACACAGTACCAGTCAGTATGTACACAGTACCAGTCAGTAGGTACACAGTACCAGTCAGTATGTACACAGTACCAGTCAGTATGTACCAGTGGTGGAAAAAGTACTCAATTGTCATACTTGAGTAAAAGTGAAGATACCTTAATAGAAAATGACTCAAGTAAAAGTGAAAGTCAACCAGTAAAATACTACTTTAGTAAAAGTCTAAAAGTATTTGGTTTCACATTTACTTAAGTATAAAAAGTAAATGGAGTTGCCAAAATGTACTTAAGTATCAAAAGTAAAAATATAAATAATGTCAAATTCCTTATATTAAGCAAACCAGATGGCACAATTTTCTTGTATTTTTTTTATTGACAGTTAGCCAGTGACACACTCCAACACTTAGACATAATTTACAAACGAATCATTTGCAGGGATGTTCTCTTGATAAGTGTGTGAATTGGACCATTTTCCTGTCAAAATGTAACGAGTACTTTTGGGTGTCAGGGAAAATGTATGGAGTAAAAAGTAGATTATTTTCTTTAGGAATGTAGTGAAGTAAAAGTAAATGTTGCCAAAAATATAAATAGTAAAGTAAAGTACAGATACCCCAAAAAACAACTTAAGTAGTACTTGAAAGTATTTTTACTTAAGTACTTTACACCACTGGTATGTACACAATACCAGTCAGTATGAAACACAGTAGAAGTCAGTATGAAACACAGTAGAAGTCAGTATGTACATAGCATCAGTCAGTAGAGTTTGTACATAGTCACAGTTTATTCATGTCATTGTAATCTGTCTCACCCGGTCTTTAAGTTTCCTGATCTCGTTGGGAGTAAGGCAGTCAGATTTAGAGATGAGAGGAACCACGTTGACCTTGTCCTGCAGAGCCTTCATAAACTCTATATCTACTGGACGAAGCCTGTAGAGAGATACACGCCAGGGCTTAGTGTGTTTGTGTGTGTGTGTGTGTGTGTGTGTGTGTGTGTGTGTGTGTTACCCGTGTCCAAAGGGGGGTATGAAGTAGAGGCAGCAGTGGACTCTGTTGTCCTGGATATTCTTCCTGTTCAGTCCACTCTCATCTCTGAAGTACTGCTCAAACTGCTGGTCAATGTAATCTGTGATTGGCCTCCAACTGGAACACACACACACACACACACACACACACACACACACACACACACACACACACACACTGCTCGATGTACAGTACCAGGCAAAAGTTAAGACACCTTCTCATTCAAGGATATTTCTTTATCTTTTACTATTTTCTACATTGTAGAATGTATTATTCTACTGTAGAATAATAGTGAAGACATCAAAACTATGAAATAACATATATGGAATTATGTAGTAACCAAAAAATATATATTTTATATTTGAGATTCTTCAAAGTAGCCACCCTTTGTCTTGATGACAGCTTTGCACACTCTTAGCATTCTCTCAACCAGCTTCATGAGGTAGTCACCTGGAATGCATTTCCATTAACAGGTGTGCCTTGTTAAAAGTTCATTTGTGGAATTTCTTCCCTTCTTAATGTGTTTGAGCCAATCAGTTATTTTGTGATAAGGTAGGGGTGGTATACAGAAGATAACCTATTTAGTAAATGACTAAGTCAATATTATGGCAAGAACAGCTCAAATAAGCAAAGAGAAACGACAGTCCATCATTACTTTAAGACATGAAGGTCTATCAATTCATTACATTTCAAGAACTTTGAACGTTTCTTCAAGTGCAGTTGCAAAAACCATCATGTGCTGTGATGAAACTGGCTCTCATGAGGAGCGCCACAGGAAAGGAAGACCCAAAGTTATCTCTGCTGCAGAGGATAAGTTCATTAGAGTTACCTGCCTCAGAAATTGCAGCCCAAATAAATGCTTCACAGAGTTCAAGTAACAGACACATCACAACATCAACCATTCAGAGGAGACTGAGTGAATCAGGCCTTCATGGTCACATTGCTGCAAAGAAACCACTACTAAATGACACCGATAAGACGAAGAGACTTGCTTGGGACAAGAAACACGAGCAATGGACAATAAAAACTGGTGGAAATCTGTCCTTTGGTCCAAATATGAGATATTTGGTTCCAACTGCCGTGTCTTTGTGAGACACAGAGTAGGTGAACGTATGATCTCCGCATGTGTGATTCCCACCGTGAAGCATGGAGGAGGAGGTGTTATGGTGTGGGGATGCTTTGCTGGTGACACTGTCGTGATTTATTTAGAATTCAAGGCACACTTAACCAGCATGGCTACCACAGCATTCTGCAGCTATAGGTCATCTCATCTGGGTTGTGCTTAGTAGAACTATCATTTGTTTTTCAGCAGGACAATGACCCAACACACCTCCAGGCTTTGTAAGGGCTATTTGACCAAGAAGGAGAGTGATGGAGAGCTGCATCAGATGACTTGGCCTCCAAAATCACCCGACCTCAACCCAATTGAGATGGTTAGGGATGAGTTGGACCGCAACGTGAAGGAAAAGCAGCCAACAAGTGCTCAGCATATGTGGGAACTCCTTCAAGACTGTTGGAAAAGCATTCCTCATGAAGCTGGTTGAGAGAGTGCCAAGAGTGCGTAAAGCTGAAATCAAGGCAAAGGGTGGCTACTTTGAAGAATCTAAAATCTAAAATATATTTAAATTTGTTTTGCATTTTGGGGGGTTACTACATGATTCCATATGTGTTATTTCATAGTTTTGATGTCTTCACTATTATTCTACAATGTAGTAAATAGTAAAAATAAAGAAAAATCCTTGAATGAGTAGGTGTGTCCAAAATTTTGACTGGTACTGTATGTGATCATATTGTACGTGATACGCCTCCAGCTACAACATGCACACATACGTGCACACACACAACACACACACACTCACCACTCAGTGTTGTTGACTGCGTCTCCAAACCCTGGTGTGTCTACGATGGTCAGTTTCAGTTTAACTCCTTTTTCCTCTATGTCCACCGTGTGCTTAGTGATCTCCACTGTCTGACTGATACGCTCTGGAATGAAGGAGAGATAGAAAGAGAGAGAGAGAGAGATAGAGATAGAGAGAGAGATACAGAGACAGAGATCCAAGATAACATCCACTATGTGTTCTATACTGTGTGATACACTCTGAGAGGAACAGCAACAACTGAACTCACCCTCAGCATTGAGGAGTTTCCTGTCCTTGTGCAGGTCTGTGAGGAAAAGGCTGTTGACCAGAGTAGATTTACCCAGACCAGACTCTCCTACAACACATACACACACCCACATACCCAACACATACATCAGTCAGCATCAGTCAAAAGCATCAATCAACACACTGTGGGAGTGTGATTATGCATCTCTTGCCTGCCACCATGAGGGTGAAGTCAAACCCCTTCTTGACTGACTTCCTGTGGACCTGGTTGGGGAGGGTGGCAAACCCCACATACTCCTTCTCCTGGAGGAAACACACACACACACATATAAACACATGTGCATTAGAAGCAGGTCAATTTTGAAACACCCACCCACCCACCACACACACACACCAGGCCTGTGAAGGGCTTCAACAGTGCGGTACAGGTCCTGAGGGCATGCTCTCTCTCTCCCTCTGCCTCCCATCACAGCTTTCCTTCAATAAAACATGAGAGGAATTCTGGGAATGCCCTATTAACACTGAAATCCTGCTGGAGGACAGAGTTGGGAGAGGAGGAGAGGACAGGAGAGGGGGAGGGGAGAAGGGTAGGAGAGGAGGAGAGGAGGTAGGGAGGAGAAGAGGAGAGGAGGTGGGGAGGAGAGGATGAGAGGATGAAGGTGACAGGGGTGAGGGGCAGTGATGGAGGGATGAAGAAGGGAGGAATGAGGAGAGCTGAAAGAGTGATTCCTGTTGTCAGGACTGTAGGAGATATAGCCTGATACAGCCCAGCCAGCAGTTTCATTAGCTCATCTACTATGGAATCTTCCAGAACAAAGACTGGATGTCCTAAGGTGATGCTGCTCTGCACATCCTGCTCTTGCTGTGTGTGTGTGTGTGTGTGTGTGTGTGTGTGTGTGTGTGTGTGTGTGTGTGTGTGTGTGTGTGTGTGTGTGTGTGTGTGTGTGTGTGTGTGTGTGCCTGCGAGTGTCCTGCTTCTTACATGTTAACATTTCACATGTCACTGCGCTCCGCTGCAATATTACCACACATCTGAGCACACATTAAGCTCTGTGACACCATCTGTACCTTTGACTCCTTGTTACATAAAGGCCTGCATCATGTGGCAGAGGGTTCATGTGAAATATCAAAGGAAATGACTTGTCTGAATTCAACAACACAGAGATATGCAGCAGAAGAGAGGGGTGACAGAGATAGGGAGAGAGAGGCAGAGAGAGAGAGAGAGAGAGAGAGAGAGAGAGAGAGAGAGAGATGTAGAACACCAAATAAAGCATGCAGAGCAGAATTAGGCCAAATGATACAAATCCAGAAAAGAGACATTAAATTCTACAACCACCTAAAAGGAAGTGATTCCCAAACCTTCCATAACAAAGCCATCACCTGCAGAGAGATGAACCTGGAGAAGAATCCCCTAAGCAAGCTGGTCCTGGGGCTATGTTCACAAACACAAACACACCCCACAGAGTCCCAGGACAGCAACACAATTAGACCCAACCAAATCATGAGAAAACAATATTAGAATTACTTCACACATTGGAAAGAATCAACAAAAAAAATGAGAAAACTAGAATGCTATTTGGCCCAAAACAGTGAGTACACAGTGGCAGAATACCTCCCCACTGTGACTGACCCAAACTTAAGGAAAGCTTTGACTATGTCCAGACTCAGTGAGCATAGCCTTGCTATTGAGAAAGTTCGATGTAGGCAGACCTGGCTCTCAAGAGAAGACAGGCTATGTGCACACTGCCCACAAAATGAGGAGGAAACTGAGCTGCACTTCCTAACTTCCTGCCAAATGTATGACCATATTAGAGACACATATTTACCTCAGATTACACAGATCCACAAAGAATTTGAAAACAAACCCGATTTTGATAAACTGCCATATCTACTGGGTGAAATTCCACAGTGTGCCATCACAGTAGCAAGATTTGTGACCTGTTGCCACAAGAAAAGGTGAACCAGTGAAGAACAAACACCATTGTTAATACAACACATATTTATGCTTATTTATTTTCCCATTTGTACTTTAACCATTTGTACATTGTTATAACACTGTATTTAAACATAATAAGACATTTGTAATGTCTTTATTTGTTGGAACTTCTGTGAGTGTAATGCTTACTGTTCATTTTCAGTTTATTTCACTTTTGTATATTATCTACCTCACTTGCTTTGGCAATGTTAACATATGTTTCCCATGCCAATAAAGCCCCTTGAATTGAATTGAGAGAGAGAGAGAGAGAGAGAGAGAGAGAGAGAGAGAGAGAGGGAGGGAGAGAGAGAGAGAGAGAGAGAGAGAGAGAGAGGGGCAGATGGAGAGAGGGAGTGGAGGAGTGTGACTGGGTACTGCAGTGTAGTGCAACATCTTTGATATTATACAGGATGTAAGCATCTAGTAGTATGGGAGCAGCAGGAGAGCTAGGCCAGGGGGAGAGAGAGGCGCTGTAGAGAGGGGGAACAGAGAGAATGTGGATAGAGATTGGGAAGAGAGAGAGCATAGGGATGGGAGGGAGAGATTGGAAGAGAGAAAGCCCATCCGTCTCTTTGATTTCATGCTACTGTATCTCCTCTGGCAGTGCTGAAAGACAATCGCATTAGCAAGGGTTGCTATGGAGACAGCTAACGAGGATCCAAAATTACAGTGGCCAATTTGGTGTTTAAAGAATTGAGTAAATCCTGCAAACCCGGCTCTCTTTGGGAGCTTGGAGGTTGGCCAACCCTGGACTAGAGAGCTGTAAAATGAGCAGTGAACACCTTAGCAGACAGCAGGATGTAAGCAGACAGCCACCGAGGTGGAGATCACAGGAGGTTGGTGGCACCTTCATTGGGGAGTCCAGGCTTGTGGTAATGGCTGGAGTGGAATTGTATCAAATACATGGTTCCTTTGTGTTTTATGCCATTCCATTTACTCTGTTCCAGCCATTATTATGAGCCGTCTTCCCCTCAGCAGCCTGGTGGAGACCCATAGAGAAATCTATAGAGACACCTGTCTCTGTGATCTGTGCACAGCTGGAATTAATGAGCAGACCACCTCTGGGCTCACACCCCAGGTAATCAAACAGACGACACAATAAAACTCTCTCTCTGTGTGTGTGTGTGTGTGTGTGTGTGTGTGTGTGTGTGTGTGTGTGTGTGTGTGTGTGTGTGTGTGTGTGTGTGTGAGTGAAAAGATTGAACAATACATGGTGCCTGTCCTAATTGGGTTCACGGAGCAGATATGGTCTTTATGTTCTCTAGTGCAGCAATTGTCTGCAGCTCTCGCTCGCTGCTGCGATGAAACATAAAACATCATACAAAGGATAAGCCGCACCATGCAGGCGTAATGCGGGCATTCATAATAGGGTAGTAATTGCTTCAAAGGTGCCATATAGGAGGAAATATTCCTTTCTTTCTGAATTTATTAAATCTAATTTCAGATGTGGTAATACCATTTCGATTATTGCCTAATTTGGACATGACTAGATTATGAATAGATAATTACATTCGAACCGCACTTTGTAGCATTTACCATGCAGATGCCACACAGACAGACTAGTCATGGGCCGATAGAGCAGTTATAAACGATTACCTCTCTTCCATCCTCTGTTAGTGGAAACGGTATCCGTTGGAGTTATATTCCATCGGAGGCGGCAACGGCAGCACGAGAAACCGAGTCATAGCGATGGGCGCGTGAGCGGAGAGAAAAAATAAAAGGTTATAGCAAATAGATAAAGCACAGTTATCTTTATTGATAATTATATGTTACAAATCATTATCAATGTGCCATTAACTGATTGGCGATCAGCTGGAGTAGTGCGCGTAGGCCTACCTGATCTGAGTGCTCGGCTCTTGTACCTGGTGTTGCTCGTCATCTTGGTTGCAAAAACAGCTGGACAAGGTCGCGCGCCCGCGTTCACGATGGGCTACAGTGTGGGCAGTCACTAAAACAGTAAATATGTTTGATTAGATTACAGACTTGACCTGATTAGTAACAGATGAATGTCATAGCATTGGAAAATTGTAAACTATTGTGCATTTTTAGATTGCATTTTCAAGACACTTATAGCTTAATGAAAACATATAGGCAAATAGGCCATAATAAAAACAACAACATGGAATCTCAAAAACCTCAAAAAGAGAGTGCTTCATTTTTCATAATTGTAACAGATAAACACAAGAAGAGCACTATACAACAAACAATCTCTACAAATATAGCCTAAAGCGAGAGAGATACATGAAAAATACTGCATTTATTTGACATTATTGTTGAGTACAAAACAAACAATAGCCTAGTTTCTGTCAACTTGAGACCTCAATGAATTACATTTCTCAGAACTGTGTCAAGTTGTAGTTGGTTGTTATGGCCACAGAGTGGTAGTCTAACACCATTCCTAAACCAGCAGATCCATGAAGGGCTTTGGCCGTTATCTGACAAGTACAGTAGATGGGGCTGTATCATCACAATGGAAGAGCTGAGAGAGAGAAACTGCCTGACAAATGTATGACCATATTAGAGACACATGGATATGTTTATTATTGAACCATAACAGATTACACAGATACACAAAAAATTAAAAAACAAAGCCGATTCTGATAAACTCCCATATCTACTGGGTGAAATTCCACAGCGTGCCATAACAGCAGCAAGATTTGTGACCTGTTGCCACAAGATAAGGTCAACCCATATTTATGTTTATTTATTTTCCCTTATGTACTTTAACCATTTGTACATTGTTACAACACTGTATTTAAACAATGTGACATTTGTAATGTTTTTGTTATTATTGAACTTCTATGAGTGTAATGTTTACTGTTCATTTATTATTTATTCCACATTTGTATATTATCTACTTCACTTGCTTTGGCAATGTTAACATATGTTTCCCATGCCAATAAAGCCCCTTGAATTGAGAGGGAGAGAGAGAGAGAGAGAGAGAGAGAGAGAGAGAGAGAGAGAGAGAGAGAGAATAATAAATAAAATCCCTTGAATTGAATTGAGAGAGATTTCCATGTGGATAGAGAGTGTGTATGGTGCTGCACAACGGTAAGCTGGCTGATGTAACTAACCCATGTGGCTAAGAGCTGTGACTCACTAAGTCAGTAGGATTTACAGTGCCTTGCGAAAGTATTCGGCCCCCTTGAACTTTGCGACCTTTTTCCACATTTCAGGCTTCAAACATAAAGATATAAAACTGTATTTTTTTGTGAAGAATCAACAACAAGTGGGACACAATCATGAAGTGGAACGACATTTATTGGATATTTCAAACTTTTTTAACAAATCAAAAACTGAAAAATTGGGCGTGCAAAATTATTCAGCCCCTTTACTTTCAGTGCAGCAAACTCTCTCCAGAAGTTCAGTGAGGATCTCTGAATGATCCAATGTTGACCTAAATGACTAATGATGATAAATACAATCTACCTGTGTGTAATCAAGTCTCAAATGCACCTGCACTGTGATAGTCTCAGAGGTCCGTCAAAAGCGCAGAGAGCATCACGAAGAACAAGGAACACACCAGGCAGGTCCGAGATACTGTTGTGAAGAAGTTTAAAGCTGGATTTGGATACAAAAAGATTTCCCAAGCTTTAAACATCCAAAGGAGCACTGTGCAAGCGATAATATTGAAATGGAAGGAGTATCAGACCACTGCAAATCTACCAAGACCTGGCCGTCCCTCTAAACTTTCAGCTCATACAAGGAGAAGACTGATCAGAGATGCAGCCAAGAGGCCCATGATCACTCTGGATGAACTGCAGAGATCGACTCTGTCCATAGGATAACAATCAGTCGTATATTGCACAAATCTGGCCTTTATGGAAGAGTGGCAAGAAGAAAGCCATTTCTTAAAGATATCCATAAAAAGTGTTGTTTAAAGTTTGCCACAAGCCACCTGGGAGACACACCAAACATGTGGAAGAAGGTGCTCTGGTCAGATGAAACCAAAATTGAACTTTTTGGCAACAATGCAAAACGTTATGTTTGGCGTAAAAGCAACACAGCTCACACCATCCCCACTGTCAAACATGGTGGTGGCAGCATCATGGTTTGGGCCTGCTTTTCTTCAGCAGAGACAGGGAAGATGGTTAAAATTGATGGGAAGATGGATGGAGCCAAATACAGGACCATTCTGGAAGAAAACCTGATGGAGTCTGCAAAAGACCTGAGACTGGGACGGAGATTCGTCGTCCAACAAGACAATGATCCAAAACATAAAGCAAAATCTACAATGGAATGGTTCAAAAAGAAACATATCCAGGTGTTAGAATGGCCAAGTCAAAGTCCAGACCTGAATCCAATCGAGAATCTGTGGAAAGAACTGAAAACTGCTGTTCACAAATGCTCTCCATCCAACCTCACTGAGCTCGAGCTGTTTTGCAAGGAGGAATGGGAAAAAATGTCAGTCTCTCGATGTGCAAAACTGATAGAGACATACCCCAAGCGAATTACAGCTGTAATCGCAGCAAAAGGTGGCGCTACAAAGTATTAACTTAAGGGGGCTGAATAATTTTGCACGCCCAATTTTTCAGTTTTTGATTTGTTAAAAAAGTTTGAAATATCCAATAAACGTCGTTGCACTTCATGATTGTGTCCCACTTGTTGTTGATTCTTCACAAAAAAATACAGTTTTATATCTTTATGTTTGAAGCCTGAAATGTGGCAAAAGGTCGCAAAGTTCAAGGGGGCCGAATACTTTCGCAAGGCACTGTATAGAGCTGGTGTCAGCCAGGCTAACAGAATGGTGCTTACGATGAGTAAATGTAGTAAAAAAAACAAGTAAATTATTATTGTTCTAGTTGTGACACAAAGAGGAAGTGTTCTGATGGGTACTCAGAGTTGAGCACTCAGTAATACCCCTATTCCCTGACTCCTCTCCTGGGAACAGATATATACGGGTTTATTTATCTAAAACATCAAAGGGACATGGCCTTAGAACTGTACTCTTAACCTAAACAGAACACTCCATCGCACTGTTTTCCCCTCTCTCTGCCCCTGTTTACATGGCTAAAACAAGTGAAATTGATAAACAAAAGTGAAATAAACAACATAAAATTAACAGTAGACATTACACTCACAAAAATTCCAAAGGAATAGAGACATTTCATATTATGTCTGTATACAGTGTTGTAACACTGTGCAAATAGTTAAAGTACAAAAGGGAAAAGAAATAAACATAAATATGGGTTGAATTTATAATGGTGTTTGTTCTTTCATGGTTGCCCTTTTCTTGTGGCAACAGGTCATACATCTTGCTGCTGTGATGGCACACTGTGGTATTTCACCCAATACATATGGGAGTTTATCAAAATTGGATTTGTTTTTGAAATCTTTGTGGGTCTGTGTAATCTGAAGGAAATATATGTCTTTAATATGGTAATATATTTGGCAGGAGGTTAGGAAGTGCAGCTCAGTTTCCACCTCATTTTGTGGGCACTTTGCACATAGTCTGTCTTCTCTTGAGAGCCAGGTCTGCCTACGGCAGCCTCTCACAACGGCATGGCTATGCTCACGGATCCTGTACATAGTCAAAGCTTTCCTTAATTTTGGGTCAGTCACGGTGGTCAGGTATTCTGCGCTGTGTACTCTCTGTTTAGGGCTAAATAACACTCTAGTTTGCTCTGATATTTTGTTAATTCTACCCAATGTGTGCAGTCCGCAAAGCATATCGCATGTACAGTAACAAACAGTTACAGTTGAAGTCGGAAGTTAACATGCACTTAGGTTGGAGTCATTAAAAGTCGTTTTTCAACGACTATAGTTTTGGCAAGTCGGTTAGGACATCTACTTTGTGCATGACACAAGTAATTTTTCCAACAATTGTTTACAGACAGATTATTTCACTTATAATTCACTGTATCACAATTCCAGTGGGTCAGAAGTTTACATACACTAAGTTTTGACTGTGCCTTTAAACAGCTTGTAAAATTCCAGAAAATTATATCATGGGTTTAGAAGCTTCTGATAGGCTAATTGATATAATTTGAGTCAATTGGAGGTGTACCTGTGGATGTATTTCAAGACCTACCTTCAAACTCAGTGCCTCTTTGCTTGACATCATGGGAAAATCAAAAGAAATCACCCAAGACCTCAGAAAAAAAATTGTGGACCTCCAGAAGTCTGGTTCATCCTTGGAAGTAATTTCCAAAAGCCTGAAGGTACCACGTTCATCTGTACAAACAATAATACGCAAGTATAAACACCATGGAACCACGCAGCCGTCATACCGCTCAGGAAGGAGACGTGTTCTGTCTCCTAGAGATGAACGTACTTTGGTGCAAAAAGTGAAAATCAATCCCAGAACAACAGCAAAGGACCTTGTGAAGATGCTGTAGGAAACAGGTACAAAAGTATCTATATCCACAGTAAAACAAATCCTATATCGACATAACCTGAAAGGCCGCATAGCAAGGAAGAAGCCACCATAAAAAAGCCAGACTGCGGTTTGCAACTGCACATGGGGACGAAGATCGTACTTTTTGGAGAAATGTCCTCTGGTCTGATGAAAGAAAAATAGAACTGCTTGGCCATGATGACCATCGTTATGTTTGGAGGAAAAAGGGGGAGGCTTGCAAGCCAAAGAACACCATCCCAACCGTAAAGCACGAGGGTGGCAGCATCATGTTGTGGTGGTGCTTTGTTGCAGTAGGGACTGCACTTCAAAAAATAGATGGCTTCATGAGGATGGAAAATTATGTTGATATATTGAAGCAACATCGCAAGACATCAGTCAGGAAGTTAAAGCTTTGTCGCAAATGAGTCTTCCAAATGAACAATGACCCCAAGCATACTTCCAAATTTGTGACAAAATGGCATAAGGACAACAGTGTCAAGGTATTGGAGTGGCCATCACAAAGCCCAGACCTCAATCCTATAGAAAATGTGTTTCCAGAACTGAAAAAGCGTGTGCGAGCAAGGAGGCCTACAAACCTGACTCAGTTACACCAGCTCTGTCAGGAGGAATGGGTCTGTGCATGCTCTGAGGGCGCAGCTGGGGATGCCGTCTGGGCCTGCAGCCTTGCGAGGGTTGACACGTTTAAATGTTTTCCTCAAGTCTGCTGCAGTGAAGGAGAGTCCGCATGTTTTAGTTGCGGGCCGTGTCAGTGGCACTGTATTGTCCTCAAAGCGGGCAAAAAAGTTATTTTGTCTGCCTGGGAGCAAGACATCCTGGTCCGTGACGGGGCTGGTTTTCTTTTTGTAATCCGTGATTGACTGCCACATACCTCTTGTGTCTGAGCCGTTGAATTGAGATTCTACTTTGTCTCTATACTGACGCTTAGCTTGTTTGATTGCCTTGCGGAGGGAATAGTTACACTGTTTGTATTCGGTCATGTTTCCGGTCACCTTGCCCTGATTAAAAGCAGTGGTTCGGGCTTTCAGTTTCACGCGAATGCTGCCATCAATCCACGGTTTCTGGTTTGGGAATGTTTTAATCGTTGCTATGGGAACGACATCTTCAACGCACGTTCTAATGAATAATACTACCACTACTGCTACTGCAACTACTACTACTACTGCTACTAGTACTTGAGCCCTAGGAACATGCCTCAGGACTACCTGACCTGACGACTCCTTGCTGTCCCCAGTCCACCTGGTCGTGCTGCTGCTCCAGTTTCAACTGTTCTGCCTGCGGCTATGGAACCATGACCTGTTCACCGGACGGGCTACCTGTCCCAGACCTCCTCGGTAGAGATACTCTGAATGATTGGCTATGAAAAGTCAACTGACATTTACTCCTGAGGTACCGACCTATTGCACCCTCTACAACCACTGTGATTATTATTATTTGACCATGCTGGTCATCTATGAACATTTGAACATCTTGGCCATGTTCTGTTATAATCTCCACCCGGCACAGCCAGAAGAGGACTGGCCACCCCTCATTGCCTGGTTTCTTCCTAGGTTCTGGCCTTTCTAGGGAGTTTTTCCTAGCCACCGTGCTTCTACACGTGCATTGCTTGCTGTTTGGGGCTTTAGGCTGGGTTTCTGTACAGCACTTTGTGACATCAGCTGATGTAAGAATGGCTTTATGGATACATTTGATTGATACAACTATTACTGCAACTACTACTGCTACTGCTACTACTACTACTACTACTGATACTACTACTACTACTGCTACTGCTACTGCTACTGCTACTGCTACTACTACCACTGCTACTATTACTATTACTGCTACTGCTGCTACTGCTACAACTATTACTACTAATACCGATATTACTACTGCTATTACTACTACTGCTACTGCTACTACTTCTACTACTACTACTACTACTTTTATTACTACTGCTACTGCTACTACTACTGCTACTATTACTACTGCTGCTACTATTACTACTGCTACTACTGCTACAACTACTAGTACTACTAATACTGACATTACTACTGCTATTACTACAACTGCTACTGCTACTACTTCTACTACTACTACTACTACTTTTATTACTACTGCTACTGCTACTACTACTGCTACCATTACTACTGCTGCTACTATTACTACTGCTACTACTGCTACTGCTACTATTACTACTAATACTGATATTACTATTGCTATTACTACTACTGCTACTGCTACTACTTCTACTACTATTACTGCTACTGCTACTGCTACTACTACTATTACTGCTACTGCTACTGCTACTGCTACTATCATTACTACTGATACTATTACTACTGCTACTACTACTATTACTACTACTGCTTCTGCTACTACTACTGCTGCTGCTACTAGTACTATTACTACTACTGCTTCTGCTACTACTACTACTTCTGCTACTACTTCTACTACTACTACTGCTACTGCTACTGCTACTACTACCACTGCTACTACTACTACTGCTACTGCTACTGCCACAACTACTATTAATACTAATACTGATATTACTACTGCTATTACTACTACTGCTACTGCTACTACTTCTACTACTACTACTACTACTTTTATTACTACTGCTACTGCTACTACTACTGCTACTATTACCACTGCTGCTACTATTACTACTGCTTCTACTGCTACTGCTACTATTACTACTAATACTGATATTACTATTGCTATTACTACTACTGCTACTGCTACTACTACTACTACTATTACTGCTACTGCTACTATTATTACTACTGATACTATTACTACTGCTACTACTACTACTATTACTACTACTGCTTCTGCTACTACTACTGCTGCTGCTACTACTACTATTACTACTACTGCTTCTGCTACTACTACTACTGCTGCTACTACTGCTACTACTACTACTACTACTACTACTACTACTACTGCTGCTACTACTGCTACTACTACTACTACTACTGCTTCAGCTACTACTACTACTGCTGCTACAATTACTTTTACTAGTACTACTGCTTCTACTGTTACTGCTACTACTGCTACTACTATTACTACTGCTACTGCTACTACTATTACTACTGCTACTGCTACTAGTACTCAGCCTGTGTGACTATGTGCTGACTCATTAACTGAACAGGAAAAATATAAATAGCACACATAGAACAGATCTACCACTTCTTAGACTTGCTTTCAATGAGAATGACAGATCTATTCTATGCGAATTTGGTCGGTTTGCCCAGAAAGTTACATATTGCAGCTTTAATGTTTATTAACATTCCCCATGTTGACATGCAATCCCCATGGAAACCCTCAGGTACTTGCTAAAGCATTCTTCCTCCTTCTCCTTCTGCCCCCACACGTCCCCCATCACTACTCTCCTTCTGCCCCCACACGTCCCCAATCACTACTCTCTTCTGCCCCCACTCCTTCTCCCCCAAGTACCCTTGGTACCATAAACCCTATAGCTGGTACATTATAATGGTTTTTACTGGTGGTTTTACAGGTGTAAGGTTTGTGGAGGACACAACTCTGAGATCACTAACAAAGACATGCAGAAACACAGAAGTGACAAGCAGACGTCAACTACTGTGAGGTTGACAGATACCTGAGAATCATTTTCATTGCATTTCAACAATGCAGACAGGAGTCGTTGTGGTCCTGTGTGGCTCAGTTGATAAGAGCTGTGGGTTTGATTCCCCCTGGGGCCTTACAAAAGGTATGCACTCACTGTACTGTGAGTCGATTAGTACTGTATAAAAGTGTTTGCTTAATGGCATATACTGTACCTGTATTTATACTATATTGGTTTTGCACAATTTAACAATGGTGATAGGAATGAGTCTGGTGCTGCACAGCAGCAGAACAGTGATGGAAATGTGGGGCTGCAGGCAGAGTCAGGGTGCTAGAGCATAACTGCCACAGGTAATGCCACAGGTAATCTTAATGTGAGGATGCTGTACAAACTAATCTAATTTTCCTCTATGTTTTGTTGTAGCTGAGGTAAGATGGTCATCACTTTCCCCCAATGACATCACCAGGGGCGGACTTAGTGATTTGGAGGGCCCAGACAGAGGTATTTTTTTTAGAGAGTAATAATGTTAATGTCCCCACTACAATAACAAAACATACATGAATATATGTAATTTTGTCCTTGAAACATTTAATTTAAATATTGTAGAATTCCACTCATTCCTATAGAGGACTGCTCCTAATGGGGAGAGCCAATATGGCCGACCGGTGGCTTCAAAGGCTCTCAATGGCCAATACATAGCATCAGCAATACAGGGTTTATATACATCATTGATCTGAACAGTGCACCCGCCAACTTCCTTCAATTCGCAAGTGGCTGAAACTATCTCCCTGGAGAAAGCATCTGAGCAAGCAAAACAGTGCCCCTCTGTCTTACAAAACATTAAGGGCACCTCCCTAATATTGAGTTGCACCTGAAAGCACCTCATTGCTGCGTGAAACAATGCACGGGAACTCTGTCAGGGTGGAATAGTCCTTTATTATCAACCAGTCCATGGGTGATTAATGACACTTTTTTTCTACTATTATGATACAAACTTGAACAATATTGATATTTTATTTTATTTTATTTCACCTTTATTTAACCAGGTAGGCTAGTTGAGAACAAGTTCTCATTTGCAACTGCGACCTGGCCAAGATAAAGCATAGCAGTGTGACAAACAACAACACAGAGTTACACATGGAGTAAAACAAACATACTGTCAATAATACAGTAGAACAAAAGAAAACAAAAAGTCTATATACAGTGAGTGGAAATTAGGTAAGTTAAGGAAATAAATAGGCCATGGTGGCGAACTAATTACAATATAGCAATTAAACACTGGAACGGAAGATCGGCAGAAGAGGAATGTGCAGGTAGAGATACTGGGGTGCAAAGGAGCAAAATAAATAAATAAATACCAGTATGGGGATGAGGTAGGTAGATCGATGGGCTGTTTACAGATAGGCTATGTACAGGTGCAGTGATCTGTAAACTGCTCTGACAGCTGGTGCTTAAAGCTAGTGAGGGAGATGTGAGTCTCCAGCTTCAGAGATTTTTGCAATTCGTTCCAGTCACGGGCAGCAGAGAACTGGAAGGAAAGACGACCAAAGGAGGAATTGGCTTTGGGGGTGACCAGTGAGATATACCTGCTGGAGCGCGTGCTACGAGTGGGTGCTGCTATGGTGACCAGTGAGCTGAGATAAGGCGGGGCTTTACCTAGCAGAGACTTGTAGATAACCTGTAGCCAGCGGGTTTGGCGACGAGTATGAAGCGAGGGCCAACCAACGAGAGCGTACAGGTCGCAATGGTGGTTAGTGTATGGGGCTTTGGTGACAAAACGGATGGCACTGTAATAGACTCCATCCAGTTTGTTGAGTAGAGTGTTGGAGGCTATTTTATAGATGACATCACCAAAGTCGAGGATTGGTAGGATGGTCAGTTTTACGAGGGTATGTTTGGCAGCATGAGTGAAAGATGCTTTGTTGCGATATAGGAAGACAATTCTAGATTTAATTTTGGATTAGAGATGCTTAATGTGAGTCTGGAAGGAGAGTTTACAGTCTAACCAGACACCCAGGTATTTGTAATTGTCCACGTATTCTAAGTCAGAGCCGTCCAGAGTAGTGATGCTGGACGGGCGAGCAGGTGCGGGCAGCGATCGATTGAAAAGCATGCATTTAGTTTTACTTGCGTTTAAGAGCAGCTAGAGGCCACGGAAGGAGATTTGTATTTGAAATATGTATATGTATGGAAACAAATTAATGATCTATTCTGAATTATTATTCAGCTATATGAATTCAGTAACTTTTTTGGAGGCCTTTTTTATCAACAATGTATGGGCACAGTGGCCAGGCAAAGTGCCCCTCCGTTACCATTTCCTTTGCAACTTTACTGATGATTAGGAGTATAATTTCTCTTAATCATGCCCAGCTCACGAGACTCCTTGATGATCTGAGGCCTGAGGAAATTGGCTCTTCTGCCTTTTTTGTATACCAACATAATTTGTGTTCAATTGGTCGTGTGAAGTGTTATTCTGCAGAAGGTACGTGGATCAACCTTAGGCCGGAAGAGAGATGGAACCTACTCTGTTACACATAGCCTACTCACGTGCAGTTGTGCGTGTGTGAGTGTGAGTAAACATTTTCTGAGTTTTTCCTCCCTACAGACAGAGCTATATCCCAGGGTAACACAATGACTGGGAAATGGGTTACCTCAGGAAAGCCAGTGCTCTAGCCCACACACACATACAATAGCCCATGGCATGTGTACTGCCCTGATTCACACCCCCCTTCAGACAAGCCTAACTCATTTGCAGGAAGCGTTTATTGTTCTCAATGAGCTCTTTCTCAGTTTCCCCCTGGCAGAGAAACAATTGCAGGAGATACGGGTAAAGGGGGGAGAGAACAAGAAGGAAAACATTATTTTTCATTTTCTTTTTTTGTGTGCAGACTGATGTATAGGAAAAGGAGCATGAGTGATGGTGTGCTGGCAGTTGAATCAGACACTTGGGAGTGTTCCTCTCAGTACGTTTAGTTTTGTTTTCCAAACCCAGAGGATGGGAGTTTCTCTGCTACCACTTGTAAATAAATGTGCTTTCTTAGGTCGACTCCAGTTTCTTTTTTACCATAACTGTAAGTTGTTTGTTTTTGAAAGATTGATATCTCTGTTAGTCTGGTATGAGTCAACAAGACAGAGTAGATATGGGGATGAGGGTGGGACAGGGGGATGGCATGATGGAGACACGATGGAGACGTGCTTCTACACCTGCATTGCTTGCTGTTTGGGGTTTTAGGCTGGGTTTCTGTACAGCACTTTGAGATATCAGCTGATGTACGAAGGGCTATATAAAAAATACATTTGATTTGATTTGAGACACACAGACTCATTAGCTGTCTCCTCACATGGTCTTCCCAAAATGACAAATCTTAAATGAGTGTACAGAGAAGAGAGAGAGAGAAAGTGAGAGAGAGCACTATTTGTACTACAACTATTTGCACATTGCTAAAATACTGTACATAGCTGATAATATAACCGCGAGAGAGAGAGAGAGAGTTGGGTCTGGTAACAGTGTTATCTCACTGATTGTGCTTAATGGGGCCAGGAAACAGTGTTGTTATGGACTGATGGAACGATAGGAAGGGGAGGAATATGACTCCAGAAATCAAAACATGGCCAGGGTCATGACGAGAAACATCTACTGGAGACCAGGGAGGGGTTGTTCAAATAATGGTGGAACCCAGCAGGAGAAAGTAGCTTATCTATGATGACTCACAGATGATTCAGTTCCTGTAATGACTGTAACTCAGAGACGAATACAGGCTAGAAGTCCATTAGGCCGGGTGGTAAACAAAGCTATGAGGTGGTTTAATGCATCCTGAGGTAGTACAACAGTGTGGGCTATCCCCATGCCGTTTTCTGATTGGCCATAATGTTAGGCCGGGATTCAATCCGAGTGGTTCACATTTACAGATAATTTCCGATTGGACGCAGGAACATTGCCTTTAAAAGGCACATTGTCTACAAAAGTGTTCTTCAAATGCACCTCGGATTGAATCGCGGCCATAGTCATATCCCCTGGAGACAGGCTTGCTACTATTAAGACAATCATAGCGACCACTTAAAGGCCTTGAGGCCACTTAGGTCTAAGAGAACTGTTGGGGCTAAGACACACTATCAAGATGACTTTCCCATGAGAGCATCGTGATCATCAGAGTGTTTAAACGTGACGGTAAAGAGCCTATAAATATGCACTGCCGATGTAAACAGCGACATGTCTATCCCTGCAGTGACTGCCCTGACAGGAAACACACAGCATTTGTCTAATTACCGCTAACATCATGAGCATAGTTAGTAACATTAGCAAAGTTAGCATCATAAGCTCATGGTAGCTCTGCTATGGATATTATTATGGTCAACTGAATGTCCTAAAGAAACGTCACAATACTCTTCATGGAACAACTGACATAACGTCCCGCTAACTCCCATGGTACTAGATCATTAATCATCCTAAGGATGAGAGTTACCGGGAATTCCCAGGGGAACTGAGAGGGGTAGTTGGAAACTGACTCACTGAGCTATGTGTAGCAGGAGTGAATGGTGGGCTTGACAATAGGGTGGAAATGCTCTCATTCTCCCTGTGAGTAACCTTCTGGATGCGTCATCAGGAGAAAGAACGCTTGTTATCACAAAGTCAATCAAAGAAACATAAATGTGTTACTGATGGGTTATCGGACTGACCAGTGGCGATTTTAGCATGTCAATCTTGGTGGGGCAACAACAACAAAAAAAGTGTGATGCATGCCAGCAAAGCCACTACACAACACTAAACAATACATGAAAAGCACTATAACGTTGACAAACGGTGCCCACAAACTGTAAGGGCCTATATAAAGCTGTCCCAACAGCAGTCCCAATTTACCACTGCTACACCTGGCTATCAGCGGAGCCTTGTCTGGCAGCAAAACAGTTCATTCAGCCTCATTTACTGCTTTTAAAAAAAACATAGCTGATATGGCAGACTTGCTTAAACAAATGTGGTTCCTAATGACAATTGAGATGTACAAACTATGGATAAGGGGACGACAAACGGATAAGAGGCAATCCGTCATTTTGATTAAGACATTGATTCACAATGATGACTGCTAGCTAAGATTTTGATAGTAAGATGTTGACATGATCAGTCCAATCAAAGCTACCGTACATATAATGTGATATGACGTCCTTTTATCTGTGGCCAATGACCTTGAGCCTTCTTGGATGGGCACTTTTAATGTAACTCTATGGCAGTGTCGGGTTCACCTAGGGGTCATGATAGGGGTTGTACCAAAATGTTTGATGTATTAGAATAATTGATAATACTTATATTGTATCAAAAGAAGGGGAGGGGTTATAAAACCCCTCCCTCCTTACATTTATCGGGTGCTAGACTACAGATTAACAATATATATACATTATGAGGTTTTAATATTGTTCCACAGTTGTTTTCTAATTCTCTCTCACTGCCTCATTATAAAGAGGTCCCTCTGAGAAATGTGTGACTGTGAAGAAGAAGCTCTGCAGGGGAGGGAATGAGATAAGACTAGTCAAACATTCCACAATAAATCAACTTTGGGGAGTGGATGTTTACTGCTAAGTTTTTAGATAACACTGAAAGCCATTGTTTATATAGCTTGGTAGGCAGGGTTTTGGTCTCAGAGGTAAAAAGGTAATGATGTAGGTAATGACATCACCAGGTTAGACTGAGGGTTTAATAAAACAACTGGAGACATTTTGTTTGATGCAGAACTTACTAGGAAACATGCGTTCGATGTTCCTGATTGTCAACTTCTGTCTGCAATTGCATTAATAAAGGGTTTTTAATGATTTAATTAAATATATTGTCATAATGCTAATTTCACCAATGTTTGACAAGGACGAAAGGAACAAACCCTAACAGCAGCTACCAAGGGGCTAGAATTTTTTTAGGTCTACCCTTAGACCTGATGGTGACGTAGTGTCCCCATGAGTGACAGAACACTGAGTCAATCACGGCGCAACACTTCATATTTTCTGCTGGGTTGCCCCACCACCACAGAAAGCACTGAAATAGGCTGAAACAACTGCATTTTGGAGCTGCCTTACTCAAGAAAACAAAAAAGAGACAATGTTTGTACGCAACTTTATTAACTTAATGATATATATATATTTTTCTACATTGTTTGCAAACTGACACATATTAATGCCAAAATAATATGTAAAACAGGCAAGCCCCCCCAAATTAAACAAATAAATAAATAGATGTGGGGCTCAGCCCCACCAGCCCTGAATAACCGGTCACCACTGGGACTGACCAATGGCACATTTAACATAACATAAACTCTGGGATTGCATGTGCCTCATCAAAGACTGCATGTCCTGTTTGGCCGTAACCCTTCCTATGTGACGGTACACAGATTGGTGTGATAGCAGTAATTGTACATAAGACATATTGTGACTCACCTAAAGTCCTAAGAATGTTCTTGTTACTCACCCAAAACCAAGCTTCTAGCCACAACCCAGTCCTTAGCAGTGACCCAAAAGGGACAGGCTGTGATGTGGCCCCATTGTGCCACTGTTTGGGAACCACTGATACAAGGTCATCTGTGGTCATGGAAGTGGATGCGCTTCTGCGCTGAAACAGAACTACAGAGAACAGAGTGACCACTAATTCAGACAAGCAAACACACACCCAACACACACAACACACACACCAAATGTCAGACCCAACACATACACATTAACACACACATATACGAAATTCCAGATGAAAAACACATACATGCCAAGAGAAGTTTCAGTGCCAAATCTCAGCCACATACGTCACTGCTGGTGATTTTTCAGTGTGTGTGTTCTGTGAGGCAGTAATAAAGCAGTAATGTGGAAAGTGAGGAGGGGGGATTGTCACTGGGGCCAGAGAACAATAGACTCAAGGGAAACAGTAGGACAGAGGCAGGACATCCTAACTGCTACTTCATCTTCCTCTCTGTGTCACGTTCTGACCTTAGTTCCTTTTTTATGTCTTTGTGTTAGGTTGGTCAGGGCGTGAGTTGGGGTGGGTAGTCTATGTAATTTTTTCTATGTTATATTTCTATGTGTTTAGCCTAGTATGGTTCTCAATCAGAGGCAGGTGTCGTTCGTTGTCTCTGATTGAGAATCATACTTAGGTAGCCTATTTTCCCCATTTTGGTTGTGGGTGTTTAATTTTCTGTTTAGTGTTTTTCTGCACCTTACAGGACTGTTTCGTGTTTTTTTTTCCGTTTATTCACGCTGTTGTTTTTGTATTTCAGTGTTCAGTTAAATAAATCATGAACACGTACCACGCTGCGCTTTGGTCCACACCTTCTTCCACCTCCAACAGCCGTTACACTCTGTCTGTCTCAGCTGGCCCCCGCAAAGTAACACATTACCCCCCTGCCCCCAGGCCTGGAGGAACTGTCACTCTGACCCCGTGGCTAACTCCTGTACTTTATTTCTGCACCCAGGCCTGGAGGAACTGTCACTCTGACCCTGTGGCTAACTCCTGTACTTTATTTCTGCACCCAGGCCTGGAGGAACTGTCACTCTGACCCGGTGGCTAACTCCTGTACTTTATTTCTGCACCCAGGCCTGGAGGAACTGTCACTCTGACCCCGTGGCTAACTCCTGTACTTTATTTCTGCACCCAGGCCTGGAGGAACTGTCACTCTGACCCTGTGGCTAACTCCTGTACTTTATTTCTGCACCCAGGCCTGGAGGAACTGTCACTCTGACCCCGTGGCTAACTCCTGTACTTTATTTCTGCCTCCAGGCCTGGAGGAACTGTCACTCTGACCCCGTGGCTAACTCCTGTACTTTATTTCTGCCCCCAGGCCTGGAGGAACTGTCACTCTGACCCCGTGGCTAACTCCTGTACTTTACTTCTGCCTCCAGGCCTGGAGGAACTGTCACTCTGACCCCGTGGCTAACTCCTGTACTTTATTTCTGCCTCCAGGCCTGGAGGAACTGTCACTCTGACCCCGTGGCTAACTCCTGTACTTTATTTCTGCACCCAGGCCTGGAGGAACTGTCACTCTGACCCCGTGGCTAACTCCTGTACTTTATTTCTGCACCCAGGCCTGGAGGAACTGTCACTCTGACCCCGTGGCTAACTCCTGTACTTTATTTCTGCCTCCAGGCCTGGAGGAACTGTCACTCTGACCCCGTGGCTAACTCCTGTACTTTATTTCTGCACCCAGGCCTGGAGGAACTGTCACTCTGACCCCGTGGCTAACTCCTGTACTTTATTTCTGCACCCAGGCCTGGAGGAACTGTCACTCTGACCCCGTGGCTAACTCCTGTACTTTATTTCTGCCTCCAGGCCTGGAGGAACTGTCACTCTGACCCCGTGGCTAACTCCTGTACTTAATTTCTGCCCCCAGGCCTGGAGGAACTGTCACTCTGACCCCGTGGCTAACTCCTGTACTTTATTTCTGCCCCCAGGCCTGGAGGAACTGTCACTCTGACCCCGTGGCTAACTCCTGTACTTTATTTCTGCCCCCAGGCCTGGAGGAACTGTCACTCTGACCCCGTGGCTAACTCCTGTACTTTATTTCTGCCCCCAGGCCTGGAGGAACTGTCACTCTGACCCCGTGGCTAACTCCTGTACTTTATTTCTGCCCCCAGGCCTGGAGGAACTGTCACTCTGACCCCGTGGCTAACTCCTGTACTTTATTTCTGCTTCCAGGCCTGGAGGAACTGTCACTCTGACCCCGTGGCTAACTCCTGTACTTTATTTCTGCTTCCAGGCCTGGAGGAACTGTCAATCTGACCCCGTGGCTAACTCCTGTACTTTATTTCTGCCCCCAGGCCTGGAGGAACTGTCACTCTGACCCCGTGGCTAACTCCTGTACTTTATTTCTGCACCCAGGCCTGGAGGAACTGTCACTCTGACCCCGTGGCTAACTCCTGTACTTTATTTCTGCCTCCAGGCCTGGAGGAACTGTCACTCTGACCCCGTGGCTAACTCCTGTACTTTATTTCTGCCCCCAGGCCTGGAGGAACTGTCACTCTGACCCCGTGGCTAACTCCTGTACTTTATTTCTGCCCCCAGGCCTGGAGGAACTGTCACTCTGACCCCGTGGCTAACTCCTGTACTTTATTTCTGCCCCCAGGTCTGGAGGAACTGTCACTCTGACCCCGTGGCTAACTCCTGTACTTTATTTCTGCCCCCAGGCCTGGAGGAACTGTCACTCTGACCCCGTGGCTAACTCCTGTACTTTATTTCTGCACCCAGGCCTGGAGGAACTGTCACTCTGACCCCGTGGCTAACTCCTGTACTTTATTTCTGCCCCCAGGCCTGGAGGAACTGTCACTCTGACCCCGTGGCTAACTCCTGTACTTTATTTCTGCCCCCAGGCCTGGAGGAACTGTCACTCTGACCCCGTGGCTAACTCCTGTAATTTATTTCTGCCCCCAGGCCTGGAGGAACTGTCACTCTGACCCCGTGGCTAACTCCTGTACTTTATTTCTGCCCCCAGGCCTGGAGGAACTGTCACTCTGACCCCGTGGCTAACTCCTGTACTTTATTTCTGCACCCAGGCCTGGAGGAACTGTCACTCTGACCCCGTGGCTAACTCCTGTACTTTATTTCTGCCCCCAGGCCTGGAGGAACTGTCACTCTGACCCCGTGGCTAACTCCTGTACTTTATTTCTGCCCCCAGGCCTGGAGGAACTGTCACTCTGACCCCGTGGCTAACTCCTGTACTTTATTTCTGCCCCCAGGCCTGGAGGAACTGTCACTCTGACCTCGTGGCTAACTCCTGTACTTTATTTCTGCCCCCAGGCCTGGAGGAACTGTTACTCTGACCCCGTGGCTAACTCCTGTACTTTATTTCTGCACCCAGGCCTGGAGGAACTGTCACTCTGACCCCGTGGCTAACTCCTGTACTTTATTTCTGCCCCCAGGCCTGGAGGAACTGTCACTCTGACCCCGTGGCTAACTCCTGTACTTTATTTCTGCCCCCAGGCCTGGAGGAACTGTCACTCTGACCCCGTGGCTAACTCCTGTACTTTATTTCTGCCCCCAGGCCTGGAGGAACTGTCACTCTGACCCCGTGGCTAACTCCTGTACTTTATTTCTGCCTCCAGGCCTGGAGGAACTGTCACTCTGACCCCGTGGCTAACTCCTGTACTTTATTTCTGCCCCCAGGCCTGGAGGAACTGTCACTCTGACCCCGTGGCTAACTCCTGTACTTTATTTCTGCCCCCAGGCCTGGAGGAACTGTCACTCTGACCCCGTGGCTAACTCCTGTACTTTATTTCTGCCCCCAGGCCTGGAGGAACTGTCACTCTGACCCCGTGGCTAACTCCTGTACTTTATTTCTGCTTCCAGGCCTGGAGGAACTGTCACTCTGACCCCGTGGCTAACTCCTGTACTTTATTTCTGCCCCCAGGCCTGGAGGAACTGTCACTCTGACCCCGTGGCTAACTCCTGTACTTTATTTCTGCCCCCAGGCCTGGAGGAACTGTCACTCTGACCCCGTGGCTAACTCCTCTACTTTATTTCTGCCTCCAGGCCTGGAGGAACTGTCACTCTGACCCCGTGGCTAACTCCTGTACTTTATTTCTGCCCCCAGGCCTGGAGGAACTGTCACTCTGACCCCGTGGCTAACTCCTGTACTTTATTTCTGCCCCCAGGCCTGGAGGAACTGTCACTCTGACCCCGTGGCTAACTCCTGTACTTTATTTCTGCCCCCAGGCCTGGAGGAACTGTCACTCTGACCCCGTGGCTAACTCCTGTACTTTATTTCTGCCCCCAGGCCTGGAGGAACTGTCACTCTGACCCCGTGGCTAACTCCTGTACTTTATTTCTGCCCCCAGGCCTGGAGGAACTGTCACTCTGACCCCGTGGCTAACTCCTGTACTTTATTTCTGCACCCAGGCCTGGAGGAACTGTCACTCTGACCCCGTGGCTAACTCCTGTACTTTATTTCTGCCCCCAGGCCTGGAGGAACTGTCACTCTGACCCCGTGGCTAACTCCTGTACTTTATTTCTGCCCCCAGGCCTGGAGGAACTGTCACTCTGACCCCGTGGCTAACTCCTGTACTTTATTTCTGCACCCAGGCCTGGAGGAACTGTCACTCTGACCCCGTGGCTAACTCCTGTACTTTATTTCTGCCCCCAGGCCTGGAGGAACTG